>NW_009935261.1:0-8652 GCF_000696875.1 Nestor notabilis | reverse complement strand
GGGGGCGGGGCGGGGACGGACACACAACAACAAAAAAAGACATTTTTCTTAAGTACTATTTTAAAGTTTAGCAAGTGGTTTTGGCACTTTCACATTAATCTCCAAATGATACTTACTTCGTTTCCATGTTTCTGCAGAAATTCTATTTCCTGTTGTGTGAAAGTAGTCATTGAAATTGACTTCACTCTGTGGGGTGGATTCAAGCCCCGTCTAAAAGAAGAAGCAGGTAGTATTTAGTCAGTATTCAGGAAGTCTATCATCATATGATCACTTTTAACATTACAACCAAAAGTCAGTCAGTTTGAAACTCAGGAGCCATCTCTGTAAAATGCACCCATTTTGGTACTGCCATATAACTTAAGGCTGTGTAAGCTCATCTCAAAATAACATTCAGCATGCAAAGTCAAATAATTGAGTTTTAGGGAAGACCAACATTTATAACTGCAGATGCAAGCTCACTCTGACACTTTCTATGCAAATTTAAGAAAACAGAATTAGACTTTTTTGTTTAAACCCTAATCTGCTTTCCAGAAGTTGTTCACCCTTGTCTCTACTTTTCATCTCCTATTCTTGGGCCCCTCTGTTGTAGTTTTCTGTCCCTCCAACTTGTCCCTCACTTCAGCCTATTCTTACTACAACTTCTACCCAATCACTAGATTTCTTTAAGCTAAACTCCCCAGCTCAGGTTCTTTTTCTTTTGCTTTAACCTATATTTCCCATTTCCTGCCAGCATCTTTTTCTACTTTACTTTTTGTCCTTCCATCCACAGGTCTGTCTCCCTTCTCCTGAAACTGCAGAAGTCACAACAGCAAGAAAACCAATGTTTTTATTGTGTTCTCAAAAAAGAGATACCATTACTAATGTAATAGTTAAAAATTTCAGCAGCTCTGCCTTAAGCAAAGATTGGCACCATTCTTACATCCATGTCACAGACTGCGGAAGCAGGGCTAACAGAAACTCAAGTCATTTGTGCTGCCAAAGCCTGACATTGTCAAACCCGGTTCAATCAAAACCTGCAAGCATAGAGAAAAATCCTGCTGAGCAACAGTGCCAGTATAAGAAAAAGCTTTCTTTCTTTTCAAGCTCTTTCTTTAAATACATGCTAAGTACTGCTTTTGCCCACAAATACTTAAAATCAAGCTGTGTTTTGCTCAATGGCAACAAGAACATTACATCCTAAATATGCTGAACAGTAGAGACACTAACTTAGGCAATACAATGGGGTTAGTTTAACAGTTAGTCAGGCCTGGATTTTTGTAACAAAAAGAGGGAAGAAGAAAGAAAAAAAAAAAAAAAACAAACCAAAACTATACATTAACTGTGAGACATCAAAGAACACAAAATTCTGTGGTTATGTACATGAACAGAAAGTTTCCAGGAAGGAAGATGAGGGAAACATTAGGAATGTAATATGGGCCTAACAAACTGCTAACGAATCAGCTGGTAAGAGTTAGCTTTATTGCTTGTATTTTTGACTATGCTTTAATCATAAACTTGGTTCACATTGCTCTTAGGAATAAAAACCCACTACACCAGTGGCATCCAATTTAAGACTACTAGTAGTTTTCTTTAAACTCCATGTTTGTTTCAAGAACACTATAAATTAAATTGTTGTACATGAAAACAGCATACGACAAAAATCTGATGACCCATATAGTAACATTTTCTACTCAAGTTTCACAGAAAAGTTTTAGCCAGGTGGTCAGCATCCACTTGGTATTTCACAGAAATATGCTCCATCAAGTACTGTATTACAGTCACTGTCCCTTGCTTTCACAGTCAGTATAAAATTGGTTCCATCTACCTTAGTCTGTTCAATTTACTCTCCTCCTCCTAAGGAAGATGTACAGTTAGTTGCAAACTATTTCATGACTATCTTAAAAGCTGGGATTATTCACTAACGCATTCACATGTTTTTCAGCACAGATAGTGTATCTGAACTTTCATGCTAGGTTCTGCTGGAAATTAATTTTTACAGTAAGTATAGTTTAAGTGCTATATTGTACCTGTGTTTGTAATTTAAGGGCACTGCACAAGTTATTTAAGCAGTACCTACTCTATACTGATCTGCTAGGGCTCTTCAAAACACTTACATCAGCAAACACATTTAGTTCTGTTAAGCAGTAATATCCAACGTACTTAAAGCATCGACAAGATTTTTAGACTCACTACAGACTTCCTACATGCCTCTCACACTCCAGTGAGGACTGCTCTAGAGTTTAAAGATTTAGGTTATAAAGTTCCCTGATTTACACATTATATCCATGATGTGGGATAAGACGAATTCTCTTTTTTTTTTTTCTTTTATACCCTTCTGCTAAAGGAGGGCATCCCCACTCCTAAAGCTCACATCACAACACAGAAGCATTAGGTGTCGTGCATGATGAAAGAGACCATGTTGCTACATCAGTGGTCCAGGAGGACTGGAAATCCTGAACATAACTTTATTAGCCATAAATGCAAAGTTAATGATCAACCCACAGTACTACACATACAAGTACTTATGTTTACTTAACAAGGCAAGGGGTGGGAGGAAGCCTATGAAAAGCCTCCTCTTATGAAAGCAGTGCAAGAAGTCAGACTGGAACACAGAATTCAAGACAAGAGACTGCATTTTTCAGCATACAAACATAGCCCAGAACATACGCATTATTTTCCTTAGATAAATTACTTTGATTCTACCATTAGAACAGCTAAACCTTAACTTCTTAGGATTTCTAACTAGGATGAGCCACTTGCAATAACATACCCATGAACTCAGTAGAATCTCCCTAAAACAAAGCAGTTGTATGATTTATGAAGCAGAATGTGAGAACTAAGCCAAGGTACAAAAGGTTCACTTGCTTGAAAAAACTAAGATACTTTATATGCTTCCTCACCTACAAAGATTACTTGATGACCCAAATGATTCACAAACAACTCATCTACATATGGGGGAAGCTTACTGGTAGACAGCCAAGTATGATTATCCCTTCTGAGGAATTCACAAGCCTTCCTTTTTGTATAAAAAAAAAAAAAAAAAAAAAAAGGGAAAAAAAAACCAAACAAAAAACTCACCAAAAAACCACCACCATCTACTATGTGCTTTGTTTCCTTGCATGTACTTTCAAACTCAAACAGGGAAGATTTAGGTTAGATATAAGGAAGAAATGCCTTACTGTGAGGGTGGTGAGGCACTGGAACAGGTTGCTCAAGGAAGATGTGGATGCTCCATCCCTGGTGGTGTTCAAGGGCAGGTTGGATGGGGCTTTGAGCAACCTGATCTAGTGGGAGGGGGGTTGGAACTAGATGATCTTAAGGTCCTTTCAACCCTAACTATTCTATGATTTGACAAGAGTTTTGCACAGTTCTAATGCTTTACAGTACTCCCTATGTACCAGAAGATAAAATGGATTATAGTCCCTTAGTCCAAATTAATAATACCTAAATTTAAATTGACCTTGAACAAATATTTGCAACCTGCACCCATGCAGCAGTACCATTTACTCCCTTCTCTAGTACACAGTTCCTGAAGAAGACAGCAACCAAATACTACCTCGTCACTTAATCCAGGTCACAGCTATCTCCTAAGAGACCCTTGGGGAAGATGACAGAGTAAGACTATTCTGTCACCTGCACTCATCCAGCACACCATAGCCAGCACACCCCACATGTAGATCCCACTCATCACTGACAATTTCTACATGCTCAATGGTTATTTCTGTGGAATAGCACTGTGACCAGAACTTCCTGCAATGAGACTATACTCCACTGCCCCTCCATTGAATCAGTCCAGGCTTCCAGTGACATAAGGGCAGCTACAGAGAACACGAGTTCTCTGTTCCTCAGAGAGCATTGTTAAAACTGGTGCTCTCGCAAACAAAGGAAGCTTTAGGCCACTGACACAAGATTCTGAAGTCTGGCAATTGAAGCATTAAACATTTAAAACGCTGTCAATGAGCACTGAACATTTGTTATTAGCATAATTTAGTAGCAAATTATGGTTGAACTTGTGATTGTTGGCAGAGTGGCCATTCCAGATGTCATCAAATCTGTCTGCAAAGGCCAGGGCTGGGAGAGGGAAAAAAATTTAAAGTGGGCTCTGCTGGAACAGAGGGTCACTTCCATGGGAGGAAGAGTGGGTAGATAGCTACTCAACACCTCTAGTGTCCCCCTGTATCACATTCTAACATGATCTCAAGTCTAGGCCAGCAAAATCCAATTCCCTAAGAAGCAGGAAGTTAATGAGGCAATACAAATGCCAAACCATCAGAGCACCCTTCATCCCAAGGTGTCTGGAAAAAAAGCTTTACTATACTCATGTCACAGCATCTGTTATTATTTCTATTCTGCTGTTACTAGTAAAGAGAATATAAGCACTACTGGCCATTCCTGATCCTTGTAGACCTCCCTAGAGACACTCCACCATTTCACAAGCTCATTTATTTTTAACAGCAAAAGGCTCACACACACATTTAGAAGCATAGTCAAGGTTAAATTAACTTTTTTCTTAAAAACAACAAAAAAGACACCACAAAAAAACAACATCCTTTCCGAACTGTGTGGTATTCACAGTGATACAGAAATTTCCTTTGCTCTTCAGCCAAACTAAGACACTAAGAAACACAGTAACACAGGAAATACCCTTAATACATATATATATACACACACACACATACATAAAACAGAGCCATTTTCCAAACATGCTCCCAAGTATATGTGTGTGTGTAGAAAATTGGAAAGTCATGCCAACATAATCAGAATCACCTTCATTCTAACAGTTTATTTAAATCATTTTAGTTTCTGCAAAATTTCTTTTGGGAAAAGGGACCATAAATCACCACCACTGCACACGGATTTTTTAGTTTGTTTATTTTGAGTATCTAGCATCAAATACTCCCATCCCAGAATGTAAAATTTCAGCTAGGAATATTATAAGCAGCCAAAAGGCCACATGATCCAATAATTGTAAGAAATAGCATAAAAGAGCTTCAGCATTCCCCACAGTAACCATAACATCCTAAACATTCTTTGTTGCTCCTTCCTGACACAAGCCCAAAGTGCAAACATCTGAACAAGAGACTTCCTCAGTAAGTTGGGAGGGAGCAAAAGGTAGGATTGCCTCAATAATCACATCAGGAGATATACATTAAAAAAAGTCAATAAAATACTTCTACAGTACAGAACTTGTGGAAGTGGACTCCTACTCAAACATGAATATTTTCCATCTGAGAATTTAAGAACATGTTCTTTTTATGAAAGTTATGAGCAGGCTGAGTGGTACAGAAGTGCTTGAAAGCACAGATATGCACAGACAGCTAAGAAGCAAGGCAAAGAGGCATTTGATAAGACAAAGGGAAGGCTGCCACTGTCAGCAGGATGCATGGTAGCACCCAGAAACACAACAGGCATAGCTACCAACATAATCCTTTGAACCAAAGGACTTCTGTCAAACCAACAGAACCCCTCTGCCAACATTTCCCAAGATGCAGTTTTGTTATAACAAAGAGAAGTCTCCTGGGTTTGCACTACCATAATTCTTAACCCAAGAAGACTGCTCCTCTAGAGCACTCTCAGGGAAGAAATGTTCATGTATATATTTCTACACATCCTATATTCTTGTCAAACACAAAAAAGTTTCATTAGGCACAGTTTCTGTGATGCTAGTGTGCTTCCTCCCGCCCCCCAGGAAGAGAATTTAAACAGAGGACAAGCAGAGGTATTTTAAGAGGAAGACACTATCTGTATCACTGTCCATGAACTTTCACCTGCATGCACCATTTTGCACAGCTAAACTTCTGCTCTGGTAAACCCAAACTGAGAAAACTTAAACCGAAAGTATTACAGAAAAGGACCTGCTCTGTGTTACTCATACTTTTAACTTGACAAGACTCACGTTCAACATTAAAGTCAGAAACAGATCTTTTCAGAAAAGTCATTATCTCTCTCACCATTTTTAGAAGTACTTGGAACATGCTAGACATACTTTTTTAAAAATAATTAAGAAAAATGGTATTTTTAATAGAGCTAAATCTAGACATAAATAGCATTGCTCTCTTTCTACACATAGAATCCTTGATGGAAACTAATGATGGATCCAAAATGAAGGTTTGGAGTTTGGTTAGACTGTCCTTGCCTGATACCTATGTTAGCATTTTTAATTAATTGAGAAACCTTTCTGAAGGAGACTTGTTAGCATACCAGTATTTTAATCTTTCACAGGGCACTTCATACTTAAAAAACACCACACAAAAAGGCTACTGAACTCAAAAACATACTTCCTGTACCAGATCAGAAAAAAATAATTAAAACAAGAAGCAATGCAAGTCATTCACATTACATACAAACAAGACTGAGTAATAAGATTATTAAAGCCTTACAGTAAAGCAAGTATTATAAGGTAGAATGCAAGCGGCCATTAAGAAGTACAGAAGCAACAGTACTTTCATACTTATTTGCCATTATGTGGTTTCTTCCCAAGTCATTTCCCTCCACTGTGGACTTCTACAGTGAAAAGCATTTGGAAATAAGTAAGTCGTATGAAGGACTTCTCTGATAGAAGCATTAAAAATAACAGTTTCTAGTTATGAAACAGGCATGACCTACCTCTACACCAACTCTCATCACTAACAAAAATATCCCACTGGCTCTAAGTTCTAAGGTGTTAAACAAACACATGTGATCATGCACACAGTTTATGAAAGCATTTCCAAGACAACATGAAAGAATGAGCCTAATTTTATTTCAGAAGAATGCTTTAAGTCCTCTTGACAATCCTTTACTCCAGCTTTAAGCGTAGGTGTTACTAGCTGTAACAACTAAAAACATTTGTGGTTTCTTTTTCATAGCAACACAAAACCACTGCATATTTAGAATGAGTTATTCGCATTTTATTAGAATACCAATACATTAACAACTTTTCTTCCTAAGAAGAATTTCTTCCTTTAAGCATGGTAACATCCAAATAATGGCAAACTTAACAGCACATGACAGTTGTCCCCTGCTTGCTAGCTGTTTCACTGCATGTACATCCTTTTCGTTACTATAAATTGGACTATGGACTTTAGTAGTCCATATCAACACAGCCTACAGATAAAAGGAACAAATCCTACTGAACCCACACAAAACATCCCAGCAGTACTCATAACATATCTGTCTATTAAGGACAAAAAGCCTGAAAAATAAAGAAAAAAATCTTACGGAGCAGTTTTATTATGCTGTCAGTTTAACTGGTAAGAACATGTGCAGCCATTAAATAAGCTCTGTGCAGTAGCTTAAAATAGTTTCACATGCCAGCACAAATAACAGTTTGCTAACAGAGAAAACAATAGCCAGAGCTGGTAAAGTAGCATGTATATGTCAAAAACTAGTGTCTCTTTTCAGTACCACAACCTGAATATATTTTCTGTATTTGCATCAAGCCTGTTCAAAAGTCTACACAAAACAGAAGGGAAAAAACCCCAACACTAATTAGCTGTCTAGTAGTATAAAAGGCAGTTTGTTCCATGTAAATTCAGCACAGAACTAACATGTTTGCTTTGTTCTGAATCTCAATATAATCACTAACTTTGTTCTAAAACACCAGACTTTTTACTTGGAAGGCCTATGTGGAGTACTTAGTCCCTCTTAGTAAGGGGACAGAAACCAATTTAGGCTCCTGAATGCCTTTTATGAAATCAAACACAAATTTGTATCCTTTGACATACTGCTTATTACTTAAACCACTCTTTCATTCTGCTCAATTTCATAAGCACAACGCCACAGAAATGTAAACAAGCAAACAGATTTAACTATGGAAACAGTAACACTAAAGACAGTAGGGGTTTTCTTTTCCCCCATGTTATGCATAAGTGACTGAAATTCAGAATTTACTGATCTCAGCTCTTGGTTTCATACACGCTATGTCAGAGGAGGAAGGGTGGAAAAGGGAGGAGGAGTGGGGAGGCCCAAACAGGAATGAGGAACAGGAAAAATGCAATCCACTTTATCAGAGCCAATCCCTTTCCAGGGGTTATATATATAGTTTTTAGGAAGCAATAGATGCAAGAGCAAAGCCTCCTACTACTTTTCTGATCAAAGATATGAAACTGGTAAAGCAAGAGTTTATCCTCTAAGCTAGAGTTTAGAGAGCTGTCCTACAAATTACTATGGAGCATAACTTGATGCATAAAAGGCTAGGCTAGTGGTTTAACTTAACATTATACTTTAAAGTTAAAAGGTTAAATGATTTTTAAAACGTTAAACTCGGTATTCACAATAGGCTTACTCTCCCCATGTCTTCAAGACTCTCATGAAAGTGAACTGTCAGCCACGTGCCCCCTTCCCTTTCCAAAAGTATTCTCCACACACTTGCTTAATTAACTACACCTTCAACGACACCTTAGGGGGTAGGGGGGGAAAGGAGAGATGGAGGGAGGACGGGCACGCTGCCCCTTTTCCTTGCGTGCCGTATGCAAGCGCTTACACTCCCTACGTGCAAGGAAAAGATCTCCTCGGGAGCTGCTACAGGATGAACTCCGGACTGCTGCTGCCTGCTGGCCACGAAGGCTGCCGTGCTGCCCGGCCCCACGCTCACACACCCAGCTAACAACGGCCAGCTCCCGCACCGGGGCTCCGACGGGGATTTTAAGCGAATACCCCGGGGAAAGCCTTCCGGCTGCTCCCCTCCGACGC
>NW_009935260.1:2235-5245 GCF_000696875.1 Nestor notabilis | reverse complement strand
CCGTCCCTGGTGCATTCCCAGAGCCAGGCGACTTATTGACCGTCCCAGGGCCTGCAGCATCCCTGCATTCCAGGGACTTCTTTACCGTGCTGGGGCTCCAGATCCCAGTGCTGGGGCTCCAGATCCCAGTGCTGGGGCATCCTCGGGGTTCACACCGTTCCTGGGTCCCAGTGACTTAACCGCATTCCCGGGTCCTGGGGATTTATTTAGCATTCCCAGGGCCTGCAGCATCCCCACATCCCGGTGAGTTATTTGCAGTGCTGGGGTTTGCAGTACCCCGGATCCTGGTGCTGGGGCATCCTTGGAGCCTGCAGCATCCCCAGGGCTTTGCTTACAGCACCCCTGGATCCCGGTCCTTTGGTACCCCTGGGGCTTGCACTATCCCCACATTCTGGACTTGGGCATCCTTGAGCTTTGCAGCATCCCTGGGTCCTGGTGACTTAATTTCCCATCCCTGGGGCTCCCAGATCCTGGTGTTGGGGCATCCCTGAGCTTTGTAGCATTCATAGGTTCCAGTGACTTTATTTATCATCCTCAGAGCTTGCAGCATTCCCAGATCCTGGTTCTTTGGCACCCTCGAGGTTTGCAGCATCCCTGGGTCCTGATGGCTTAATTTTCCATCCTTGGTGCCTGCAGCATCCCTGGATCCCAGTACTGGGGCTTCCCCAGAGCTTGCAGCGTTCCCAGGTCCATGTGATTTAATTTCCCATCCCTGGGACTTGAAGTATCTCTGGATCTCAGTTCTTGGGCATCCTTGGAGCCTGCAGCATCCCTGGATCCTGGTGCTGGGCATTCCCAGATCTTGCATCTCTGTGATGACTTAATTTACCACTTAATTTCCCATCCTGATGACTTCATTTCCAATCCCTGGTGCTTGCAGCATCCCTGAATCCCAGTGTTTGGGCATCCCCAGAGCTCGCGGCATCCCCAGATCCAAGTGATTTAATTTACCACCTCTGGGGCTTGCAGCATTCCCAGATCCTGGTGCTGGGGCATCCCTGAGCTTCGTAGCATTCATAGGTCCCGGTGACTTTATTTCCCATCCTTGGAGCTTGCAGCATCCCAGTATCCCAGTGCTGGGGCATCCCTGAGCTCGCAGCATCCCTGGTCTGCAGTGATTTAATTTGTCATCCCAGGAGCTTGCAGCATCCCTAGATCCTGATTCTTGGGTATCCTTGGGGATACCTGGGTCCCAATGATGTAATTTCCCATCCCAGGGCTCACAGCATCCCTGGATCCCAGTGCTTTATTTACCATTCCTGGGGCTGAGAGCATCCTTGGTGCTCGCAGCATCCCTGGATCCTGGTGCTGGGGCATCCCCAGGTCCATGTGATTTAATTTCCCATCCCTGGATCTCACAACATCCCCACATCCTGGTGCTTTATTTACCACTCTTGGGACTTAGAGCATCCTTGGAGCTCGCAGCATCTCCAGATCCTGGTGCTGGGGCATCCTTGAGCTTTGCAGCATTCCTGGGTCCCAGTGACTTAATTTCCCATCCCTGGTGCTCGGAGCATCCCTGGATCCCAGCTCTGAGGCACCCCCACGACCTGCAGCACCCCTAGTTCTCCCTGCCTTATTGACCACCCCGGGATCTCCCAGCATCCCTGGATCCCACTGCTTTCACTTCCCATCCCGGCAGCTCCCAGCATCCAGAATCCCGATTCTTCGCCCCCTTCCCAGGACTTCCAGCTTCCCAACCTTGCATCCCCAGCAAGTGCCGCATCGAGGCGCTTCTTGCCGCTTCCCCATCGGCTCCTCCTCCCTCCTTGGGAAGCAGAGGGGGGGATGTGGGATGGACCGGGACACGGGGAGGCGTCAGTGGGGACCACATCCTGCCCTCTTTAGCCTCCCCTTTGCCCTGGCTCCCATCGCCCAGCCATGCTGCGCTGCTTGCTCCAACGTGCCACCCATCTCCCCAACTTGGAGAAGGGGGACAAGCAAAGCGATCCCGTGGCCAGCTTGACATTCCGAGGTGAGGACATCCCAGATTTGGGTTGGGATGGGCAGGATTAGGGCTTTGGAAGGGGTTTGGCTGCTCCCATTCCCAGCAAAGCCTGGTTTCTGTGGGGTGTCCAGCCAGGACCTAAGTCCTGGCCGGACACCCCACAGAAACCAGGCTTTGCTAAGCTCCATCCTTATCCTAAATCCATACAAAATCCTTTCATAGAATCATGGAATGACTTGGATTGAAGAGACCTTAAAGCTCCTCCAGCTCCAACCCCGGGCAGGGGCACCTTCCAGTAGAGCAGGTTGCTCCAAGCCCCTGTGTCCAACCTGGCCTTGAACACTGCCAGGGATGGGGCAGCCGTTTCCTGGTGGTGGGAAATGGCCATTTTTAGCCCAAGGGATAAAAATAAGGGAAGGAAAGGGATGAGTGGCTCCTGATCCGGCTTTTCCTGTGCTGCGGGGTGTGGGAATAGTGCTGCTGCAGTGCCAGGATCTCTTGTGTGTCCATCCTGCTGTGGGTGCTGGGTGCTTGTTCAGGGTGGGCTCCATACGTCCCTCCATACATCTCTCCATACATCCATCTGCCTGTGCCTCTGTTCCTCCTTCTTCTCCATCCATCTGCCTGTTCCTTTAGCCTTCCGTTTTCTCCATCCATCCATCTGCCTGTCCCTCTGTTCCTCCATCTTCTCCATCCATCCATCCATCCATTCCTTCATCTTCACTATCCATCCATCTGTCCGTCCATCTCTCCATCTTCTCCCTCTATCCCTCCATCCATCTTCCTGTCCCTCCATCCCTTCATCCCCCCCTTTCTCCCCATCCCTCCTTTTTTCCATCCACCCACAGCCAAGGCAGAAGGTGGCTCATCACCCAGCTCACATCCCGAGGGGAATTCCATGGCTCTGCATCCTGTGGCGATGAGCCATGAGCAGGAACACACCCTGGGTCAGGGGCTTTGCTGCCCCGGGCTCAGTGATGCTCCGAGGTGCTGTACCCAGGCGATGGCAGCTCTGCCTCCCGCCAGCTCCAGCCCGGCTCCGGCTGCTTCAGCTTGGGAAGT
>NW_009935260.1:406-2145 GCF_000696875.1 Nestor notabilis | reverse complement strand
TTTAGTGATGCTGAAGCGAACTGAGAGGATGCTGTGAGCGTGCAGCTTGGGCTCGTGTCACCCCCTGTGCCCTGCCCACACCCTGGGGCACCCATATCCACCTCTGTCCCTTCTCTCTGTCACTTTCTATATCCTCTGTATCTCTATGTCATCCCTCTTATCTTATCTCATTCTCTGCCCCATCCCTGGCAGTGTTCAAGGGCAGGTTGGACACAGGGGCTTGGAGCAACCTGCTCTAGTGGAAGGTGTCCCTGCCCAGGGCAGGGGTTGGGGCTGGAGGAGCTTTAAGGTCCCTTCAACCCAAACCACTCTGAGGTTCTATCATCTGTCTCGTATTATGTCCCCATCTCATGTCCCTGGATCTCTCCCTGTCTCCTGTATCCCGCCATGGCCCGGCCGGCTCCCGCTGTCCTGGGCTCTGAGTCACTGCTATTGTTCACCTCTTCCTCTTCCTCGCCCCCCCGGTCCCTCCCGTGACGCCGCCCCGGTGGGCTCATGGCCAGAGCTCGGTGTGACCTGAGGGTCGTGGCTTTGGGGTGTTGCTGTTGGGGGGTCCTGGGGCTGCCCCAGCAATGCAGGACCCTGGCTTTGGGCTGGCACCGGGGATGGCTGCGCTCCCATCCCTGCCTCCCCATCCGCATCCCCCTCTGCATCCACTCGGGTACCAGTTGGCCAACCGCATGTTAAAGCATCCAAACGCTGGTCACAGAGGCTCTGGATCACCTTTGGGGCTGTGCTGAGGTTTGGATGGAGGGAGGACGATGTTCAGGTCCCCTGTTGCACCTTCTCAGCCTTTGGGAGCCTCTTCTCTGCCCTGCTCCTGGGGAAACTGAGGCACGACCCATCGGGGTGACATCCCGGGGCTTTCCAGCAGGGCTGGGGCTCCAAGCAGGGTCCTGGAGCCCGTCTGTGCACACTATGACCCAGCCCATGTGTGAGGAGCAGGCCCTGATCCTGCTCCTGGAGGCTCCCAACCCCTTCCCATAGCAGATGGAGCTCAATTTTGGGGTCTCACCCCCATGATTTGGTGGGTCTGACCCATGTGTGTTGCTTGATGCAGGGGTCAAGAAGAGGACTAAAGTCATCAAGAACAATGTGAACCCTGTATGGAACGAGGTAAGTGTGTCCCCATCCCATTCCCATCCCATTCCCATCCCATTCCCCACCCCTGTGGGGAGCAGCCCCGTCTCGGATGATGCTGTGGGACATGGCACAAGCCCAACAAGGTGCCCCAAGCCCAAGGTGATGCCCCGGGGCTGCACCCATGGACACTGCCCCATCACGGGCAGCTCCAGCAGCAGCAGTGGATGGGATGGAGCCAGCTCCAGCCCTTTGCTCCCGCCTCTTCCCCTTCCATCAAGATGTTATCAGGGCTGGGCACACACTTCAGGAGAAGCTGTTTAAATACATCTCAGCTCCAGGGAAAACAAGTGTTTTACCCATCAACCCACCGAGGGGGAGGGATTTTTCCAGCACCTTCTTCCTCCCAACCCTGACCTCTGCTTCCATGGGTCAGAACTGGAGGAAAAGGGGCTTTGAGGAGCAAACAAACCCTGTTCTGGTGCAGAAGTGCTGCATGGCAGCTCCCTCAGCTTTAACCCCTGAGGAGGGGAAGGGCTTTTCCCAGGGCATGTGGGGCTACGAAGGAGTTTTGCTGATGTTTGGGCTGTCAGAGACCCATGGAATGGTTTGGGGTGAAGGGAGCTTAAAGCTCCTCCAGCTCCAGCCCCTGCCCCGGG
>NW_009935260.1:0-358 GCF_000696875.1 Nestor notabilis | reverse complement strand
CCCGGCGGGGGGGGGGCCAGCCACAGCTTCTCTGGGCACCCTGTGCCAGCGCCTCAGCACCCTCACTGTAAAGTATAACCATGACAGTGAAGTGGGTCTGGGTTGTGGTTCTCCTCCGCTAAGAGCCCACTGTGGTACCAGAGCTTATTGCTGAGCACCATGGTCCCAGCCAGGCGCTGATCCTGCTCCTTTCTCCTCTGTTCCAGGGCTTCGAGTGGGACCTGAAGGGAACTCCCTTGGACCCCGGCGCTGAGCTCACCGTCGTTGTGAAAGACCATGAGACTGTGGGGAGAAACAGGTGGGAGAAGCATCAAGTGCTGGGTATGAGCCAGAGGCGGCCCCGGAGCTGCTGCGAGGG
>NW_009935259.1:14731-20863 GCF_000696875.1 Nestor notabilis | reverse complement strand
TGTGGGCATTCGGGTCCCGGTTGATTCACCTGGGTGGGAGAGGCTGCCCACAAACCAGGGCAGCGCTTCCCATCGCTGTTTAATCCCGAGCTGTTGGCTGTCCTTCCTGGAAAAGGCTCTAGACCCTATTCCCCTCACTGGCGGTGTGAAGGACGTGAAGAGCCGTGTCAGCCAGTGTGCGAGCATGAGGTTACTGTGGTGCTGGCTGACAGGGCACAGGTCCTGCCTGCAGCGTTTCACCTCTGAGACCCTTCGGTCAGGGGCTGCGAGGAGCAAAACAACCGTGCTGGGGTGTCACCGCTGCTGCAGCGAGGGCTGGTAGTGAAAGCGTGGTGGTATCCATGCTGATAGAACCTGTGCTGTGTCCTGTGGAGCAGCAAAGACTGAGTGAGCACTGTGGCTTGAAAAAGCTTTATTGTTGCTTCTCTTGGGGACTGCTGTTGTGATCGGGAAGATTCAGGGATGTAGTTTCAAAGGTCTGTTTCTGGGAAAGTGCCCATGTCCTAGACGGAGAATACACTGACAGCTTGAGTTGGTGAGACTCTACTGACTTAACTGAGTTTAGGCTTAGATCTTGAGTTTGTTTAGCAGTGACCCCTCTGTCCTGCATTTACTCTCCTTGGGGACTGTAAAGTAATTCGGCCTTCGCAGAGACGGAGATCAAAGTGTTGGATCCCTGGCAGAGCCCGGGTGACCCTGGTGTGAGTTACTCCATCGTGTCTGGCAGGGCTGTGCTTTCAGCCCAGGCCTTGAAAAGACTTTGAATGTTTTGCTGATAGAAAACATTATCTTAGCTATTAGGCTGCTGTTTTGGCAGCAGCTGAAACGTCAGGCCCTGGTAATTAGGCACTTAATAACACACTTAACTTCATTCACTGGTGATAACTCAGTCTGTGGAGGTGTAACTATAGTCAGGTTCCTTATAGTATTACTTTTTTAATGGAAGCACTTGTAATTATCACCCCCAAGATTGCAAAGTAATGTGTTGGAACAAAGCCGGTGGAAAGCCCAAAGCTGAGCCTTTTAACCTGGCTGATTCTTCTTCTGATTTCCCCCACAGGTGCAGTTCTGAGGCAATCACGAGAGCCCAAAGAGCTGTGGGGATATGTGCAAGTTCGAAGCAAGGCCCACATGTTCTGGTGGCTTTACTATGCAAATAACCCAGCCAAAGACTTCACAGAACTACCCCTCATCCTGTGGCTTCAGGTAAGGTTTGGTGAAAGACACTTTAATGGTAACTCTTTCCATCCGTGCCTGGTGCAGTCTGATGGTTACCTTGCAGCTTGACAGAAATAGGCTTCAAAATTGTCCAATTCTAAATGATTCCCCTCATGAATGAGGTAGAAATAATGAAAATATCATTCTGCAGTTGTGAGGTGCCCCAAAATGCTCCCCTTCCCTCAAATTAAATTGCAGAAATAGAGGTTGTTCTCACCTTTTATACAACAATAGAGCTTTTTGTGGCAGATACTACAATTACGTTTTGTAGCATCCCAGCTCCCCTCCTGAAGAGCTTACAGTCTAACCAGTGTTCAGAGAGAGGGTAGAGAAAATAATCAGAGATCTAGAAAGATTTCTAAATGGAAACAAGTCAGAAAGACTGATTGTTTAGAGACTGGTCCCAGGCAGTGACAGTTTGATGAAAGGCAGCGGTGTGTGCTCCACATTCACTTCCAGCAGTACATTTCAGAAGTTAATGTTGAATGTAATGACTTGAAGACTTGTCTTTTTTCTTTCTGGCTTATTTCTTCAGAGTGAAAGGCACACGCTGATAAAACTAACGACTCGCAAACCTCTGTAGACAGCAAACTTTTGCATTTGGTATTAAGGGAATAAGGGGAAGGGCTTTCAAGCTGCACTCACACAGCATGTCACTTATTAGATGCTTTCACAAGTGGGTGATTGCTTCTCTTTAAATTCTTTCAGAAATGGCATGTGTGCACATAATGAAAGTCCATGAGGAAGAGATTTAGTTTGCTGCTTTGCAAATTAATATGCAATGCAAAAGCCATTCCTTTTACATTTACAATCTGTCATTCTACTTACTGGCTTGCTTTTCTTTTTCTCCTGTCATATCTATACCGTGCTGCCTTTTAGCTTATTTGTCATTTGGTGTTTCCCCACAGGGAGGTCCAGGATCTTCAGGCTGCGGATTTGGGAATTTTGAAGAGATTGGTCCATTAGACAGAGAAATGAAACCAAGAAATACAACCTGGGTATAGTAGAGAGTTCAGCTTCTCATTACTGATTGCAAATGTTTGTTGCTTGTGTAAGCAGGTGATTGCCATCCAAAAATGCACAGAAGAGCTTTAATTTCATAGAAAAAGTTCAATAAAGGAAATAAAGTTTAAGGTTCAAACTATAATATTTAATCTTACAATAGTGTGGTTAATAAATTGGTTTATAGGAATGGCCTTGCTAAGAGCTGAAGAACAGACCTATTAATTGGATTTGATGGAACATGTCTGGGCTTCCATGAGGTTAGGAATTGCAGGTGTCTGGGAAACTGAGCAGAGCAATTCTAGAAAGATGCTATTTCAGATCATGGCTTCACTGTGTACAGTCATAGAGGTGTTTCTGGATGGCTGGCAGTGTAAAACCAGTGGCTTATAATTACAAGTCCAGTGTGGCCTTCAAGGGAGAACAAATTACAGCTGCCTACGAAGGTGGCATTTGATTTAATGAAATGTATTTGTGCTCTGAACTACCAATAGTCTTAATTACTCTGGGGTTCCCTACGTTATATGGGTGATGTGCCCTTGGGTCACTGGGATTTTTTTGGGTGCTATTCCTGTTGCAGATTGAGCAAATGGAAAGATCTTACGTTGTACCCCTTTATTTGTGAACCTTATTGCTTCAAGTGATCACTAACTGTGTGCTGATCTACTGGTGGTATTTGTACACTTGTAACTGTACAGCTCCAGTATTTGCTGTAGCAATTTCACAAAAGCCCAGCAACCCAAAGAGAAACTCTTCTTATTGCACATTCTGACAGACAATTCTGTTCCATTCTCTCTTTTGGACTTGCATCTAGTTTTTATGCAAGTTCTTTCAGGACCAGAGATTTGGTGGCTCAGTTTGTGTCATCAAAACTAAGGTTATTGCTGGTGTTGAACTGAGGTTTCATACAAACCTTCTTTCTGCTTGTACAGTTGCAGGCAGCCAGTATCTTGTTTGTGGATAATCCTGTGGGCACTGGATTCAGTTATGTGGATGATTGTAGCTTGTTTGCCAAAAACCTCTCTGCAGTAGTTTCTGATATGATGGTTTTTCTTAGAGAATTCTTCACATGTAGAACAGAATTCCAGGTAAGTAAATTGAATTCTTGGTTAGAATTGTGTTTTATCTTGCTTTTAAACAGATCTCAAAAGAATTAGTGAACAGACTTCCAGATGGGCAGTGCATCTGGTGGGAGTCAGTGTGCATATAACCAGTGCCTCTTCCCACAATTCAAAAGCCGTATCTTGAATTTGATGCTAGTTAGATAAGCAGTGGGGTGGGTTATTGTCTGTCAAGCATATAGGATCATGGCTGTTTCTAGTTCTAAAATACTGAGGTCCCTGCTACAGAAATTGCCCCAGTAACTCCCCAGGATGTTACATGAATCTTATCTGCAGCTTAGAATCAGAAAAATAGCCTGTGTTTGATAGTGGTGGGTGAGCAGCCAGTGCCTGGGCTCTGTGGGGAAGCGTTGGACCCATCTTCTGCCCTCTGCCCAGTGGGTTCATTGTGTGGCTTCTCTCTCTCCAGAGCATCCCATTTTACATATTTTCTGAATCCTACGGAGGTAAAATGGCTGCTGGAATTGCATTAGAGCTGCATAGGGTGAGTAGCTCATGTTCTCTGAGTACTTGTGTTTCCTGGCATACACTGTCCCTGTTGCCTAATTCAGACTGCTGCTTATTTTTCAATTAAAGAAACCTGGTTCTAGAATCACAAATATCTACTAATAGTTGATTTTTTTGTTTGTTTGTTTGTGGTTTTTGTTATTTTTCACCAAGGCTGTTCAAAATGGGACTATAAAGTGCAATTTTATGGGAACTGCTCTTGGAGACTCATGGATTTCTCCTTTGGGTATGTTTAAAAATCCTCAGACTCTGGGTTGTTTGTTGCTTTGGTGGGTTTTGGGGTTTTTTTTAATCATTCCATGGGTCAAAAATGCCAGCCCTGCCTTAAGTGAATGAAATCTCTAGTTAGTCTGGTAAATCAGAAAGAAATACTCCACTATTGCAAACTCTGATTGAAGAACCTACCTTTAGAATATATTTAGACTATGAAAAGTCAGAAAGCAAAGTCAGTGAGGAACATACTTGCATTTGAAAGGTCCCTGTGCATTTTTACAGCCCCTGAGGTGTTTCGGTTGGAGTACAGTGTGGCCGCCAAATGTTTCACAAGGTTACAGCTGAGGTTTTCTCTTTCTTTTCGCAAGAAGACCTTGTGCTGAGGAGCTGATGTGCTCACAGACCTGCAAGAGATAGTGGATGTGTGTCTGGTGGAGGACAAAAGCAGATTAAAGGGCTCTTGGTCTTTCAGAGAGATTAGCACTCACAGGCTTCACAGATCCCCTGCAGCATGGGACAGTATCAAGCAAATTCCTATCTGTCTCCTGTCTGCTGATCCTTAAGCCCTTGTAAACGAACTTGATTGTATTTATTAACTAGATTATATTTATTAACTAGATCTCTTTACAGGGACTGTAACTTTTGCAAACAGACCAGTTTAGACAATGCCCATTCACTTGTCAGATCTCTCCCCTATGTTCAAGCCATGTGCTGCAGTGTTGGGGTGAGAACTCTTTGGTAAGAATTTGCCTATTGCTTTAAATAGATTCCACTGATAAATGTTTGGGGGTTAAGGATGTTGCAGTGCTTTCGTTGGTCCTCAGGGTTTGTAAAGAACTTACTTTGTGGCATATAACCTTCGGGCTGAACTTTGCTGACAGTACATTTTTACTGATTAAATCATTTCCATCTATTTTTGTCACAATCATTCTTGTTGCAGTAAAGGAAATTGTATATCAAAAACTTAAATGTTTGTAATGTGTTCTGTTTCTTTAGACTCTGTGCTGTCCTGGGGGCCCTACCTTTACAGCACTGTAAGTACCTTCTCCAGCTCTCAGTCCACACCTGATTACTTTTACTGTCAAACAGTATAAATGGATGTTGATTTTTAAGGTTAGCTCTTAGCCAGAATAAAACCTCAAATGCATGAAGACCATTAGTGAGAAATGCATGTCAAAGCTGTCCTCTTTTGTCTTCCAGTCTCTCCTTGATGATAATGGTCTAGCAGAGGTGACTGCTGTCGCCAAAGAAATAATGGATGCAATAAATAAAAATGAATATGGGCTGGCCACTGAGCTCTGGGGCAAGGCTGAAGGTGTCATTGAAGAGGTGAGATCTTCTTTGACCAGCATTAATAACTAACTGGTGTTACGGGAGGCCATGATTTCAGTTTCCTCTTTCTAGGAGCACTGGGTTGGCATGAATTCTCCAACCATTTTTGCCAGTATTTGTTTTATCCCAGTGTTGGTGTGAAAGAGCTGTTTGTTTGCTGTGCACCACTGGGCGATTGCAGGAGGCATTGGGAAGGGTGACACACATGGGCTTGCAGTACTGCGTCAAGGTTTCAACCTGGAACATCACTTACATAGGTGCTTAATCTTTAGCATGCAGCTAGTCCCACTGATGTCTGTAGAATCCAGTTTCAACTTGCATGAGTTATGTCTCCTTGAGAGCTTTGGTTTGAATATTGAAAACTGCATTCAGCAAGACACAAATTTCATTAAGCATAGATCACTTAAGAACTACAATAGGTGCACAGGATGGGAAGGAACCTCAAGTTATGTCTAATCTGGAGCTGCTTCCTTTTCCTGCTCTTTCCTTTAACGATGTTGTGGTTTAAGCCCAGCCGGTAACTTGGAACCACGCAGCCGCTCACTCCCTCCCTCCCTTCTTGCTCCCCCTGCTCCCGGAGGGATGGGGAGGAGAATCAGAGGAATGTAACTCCCACGGATTGCGATAAGAGCACTCCAGTAACTAAGGTGTAATACAAACCACTACTGCTACCAATAATAATGATAAGAGGAATAACAAGGGGAGAGGACACAACTGCTCACACCACGCCGATGCATAC
>NW_009935259.1:9421-14700 GCF_000696875.1 Nestor notabilis | reverse complement strand
GCAGCGATCTGGGCCTTCCGGGTAACTCCCCCCAGTTTCTATCCTGGGCATGACGTGCTGTGGTATGGAATAGCCCTTTGGCCAGTTTGGGTCAGGTGTCCTGTCTCTGCTTCCTCCTGGCTTCCCCTCCTCCCTGGCAGAGCATGAGACTGAGAAAGTCCTTGGTCAGAGTAAACATTACTGAGCAACAACTAAAAACATCGGTGTTATCAGCGTTGTTCCCAGACTGAAAGTCAAAAACCCAGCACTGCACCAGCTACTGAGATGCAGAAAAAATGACTGCTGTGGCTGAACCCAGGAGAAAGGGTTTGTTTTGTTTCAGAACTGGCAGAGCCTTGCATGTCGCTGGTTTCACTTCTTACTGTTCGGAAGAAACTTGTGGTTCCCATTTTGCCTTCCTCTACAAGTCTGCTTGTTTTCTCCTCCCCATAGCGATATCACTGTCAGGGCGCAGGCACTTCAGTTCTTCTAGAGTTACTGATGTGAGATGAGTTTTATTTAAAAATTGAATGAAGCAGGAATCACAAGTAACTTCATTAATGGCAACACTGATCACACTTGTCCTTTGGGTGCAGGCAGCCTGTAGTCTGCATCAGAGTTGCCCTTGCCCAGTTCTTGGATGTGTCCAGATGTCAGCAGTTCCAGGATAAGGGTGGCTGATAGTTATCGTCATGTTCTTGAGGAAGCATTTTAGATTTTGAAGAGTTGTAGGGTGGGAGGATGTTGAACAAGAGGCAGCATCAGGCTAGACTAGCTCTAGCAGCAGAAACCATCTGAAAGCATCATCTGGCATTGCAGCTCTCTGTAATGTGGTGAGAATCTGCAGGGTGTAAGGCCTCCTGTAGTTTCACATCCATTTAGGAGAAGTAAATAGCATCTCTGGCACAACCCATGTGTGAGCAATACACACTTGAGAAATCTTTTTCCCAACTTCTCAAAGCGAATAAATGTAGAACCAAAGCTTTTCCATAAGTGTCTTCCTGATGTGTAGGTAAAGTGGCAGGTCACAAGGTCCTTAATTTAGGTTTTACTTCTCTCTTTAAGTGTTATTGAAATTATCTTGTGTTTTCAGAACACAGACAATGTGAACTTTTATAACATCATGACTAAGGAAGTTCCAGAAATGAAATCAAATGAACAAGGAAATCTCCATCTCAGTAAGTTGCTTTTAAGTATTTGAGCTTCTAAGCTTCACCTTCAGCTCTTAGTGGGAACAGCCTCAGATTAGCACATCCTTAAAATGGGGCTTTCTGTTCCAAAGGATATTGGTACTCTCCTGAGCAGAACTTGTTTGCTCTTACATAAATAGGAATGTGGAACAACCCTCTTATAGATTACTCCTCCACCTGTACATCCTACACAGATGACACCAAGGAAGTAGTCAGTATAATTGCAACACAGTTTTATGACTTTGAAGTTGCTTCCTCTTAATGTCTTTCATTTCTGTCTTCAAGCTAGGACACAAAATGTCTCATCAATATAAATAGTCTCATTAGACTCTCTTGCTCCATGATGTTTATGCATCAATGTGAAAACACACAGTTTCTTTCAAGCTCTTTATCTCTTTTATGTTGGCTTCAGCTGGGAAGGTGAATAGCACAGTTAAAAGCATTGCAGCTTAAAAGTAACTGGTCTCTTGAGGAGAGGAAATTGTGTCTGTACCAAGAGCCTAAAGCAGGTCCCCTGAAAAGTGCTGTGTTAGCTAGAAGTAGAAATGGATGGTTAGGTTCTTCCTAACCTGACCCAAGTAAGGGTTGACATCGGTGGTTTTAGTAAAAGTAAGCAGATCTCTCTCTCTGGTGTATTTTCATTAGAAGAGACTTCGTTGGCCATGGCTGTAGCACTGACAAATCTCTGTGCAGGATGACTGGCTTAGTTAGTGCCACTAATCCATGTGTGTTCTCTCTTTTTTCGCAGGACTTTACCAGCGCCACGTCAGAAATATGCACAAGGACAGCCTAAACGAGCTGATGAATGGACCCATCAGAAAGAAGCTAAAAATTATTCCTGACTGTGTGAAATGGGGAGGTACTTTCCTGTCTGCTGTGTGCATCTAATGAGTCCACTATTGTTGTTTATAGTGTCACAGTCTGTAGGAAGCTGCTTCGCTCTAGTAAGCAGTCACATTCAGTTGTCATTATCCTTGGGCCTAAGAAGAGGACTTACTCTCAGATATGAACATGTAATGGGGCAGGCCTATGGGAGCAGATGTGGTTCTGATTCTGCTGCTTGTATCTATAGCCAAGCGGCTAAAAATTCAGGGGGAAGAAGATTCTCCGTATCAGCAGCTGGTTTCTGTCTTTCATGCAACCTCACTGAAATTTCTGTCAGCTTTTCTCTGCCAGAAATCTGGCATCATGTAATGCTGCATGGTGTGGAGGGGAGGGTGTAAACCAGAAAGGAGACTTAAAGGGCTGATGCCAGTATGCTGCATGTGTATAGTAGCAGCCAGAAGCTGCATTGCTGTCTGTGAGCTCCACTGGGAGCATGGCTGCTTTCTGGTTCTCTTTAGTTCCTCATACTGATAAATCGCTGGCTGCCACTTTGGGCCAGAGCTGGTTTATGCGGCCATGAACTGCAATTTAGGGACCCTTCACCAGTTGCTTCTGTCCCAGCGTGGGGATGACATTCTTCATCAGTTAAAATTTGTCTTCTTTCTGGTTCCAACCAGGTCAGTCCAGAGAAGTCTTTGAGAACATGGCTGAGGACTTCATGAGACCTGTCATCGATATTGTTGATCAGCTTTTGGCAGCCAATGTCAGTGTTACAGTCTATAATGGGCAGCTGGATCTCATTGTTGACACTATGGGTAAGGAACTTCCTGTCTGAGATTGGGAACAAAACATGTGACAAATACAATATGAAATTACCAGTAATACTGGTACCTGGATTGCTCCAGTCTTCTGTGTATATCTCCTATTCAAGTGGCTACCCTTAAAATACTACAGTAATAAATGAGCAGCTCCTAGTATGTTTTGTTTACATCCCTCTGAGGGAGGCGGTTCCTTTACCTCCATTATACAGTTTGGAAATGGATCTGTAATATCAATTGCTTGTTTCAGTCAAGTCCATAAGTACAGAGGTAGCCGATAATTCACTTAATTCTTCTGGACAGACACATGTATATGTGTGTGCTCATTCATAAATGAAGAATGAGGATAGGTGACTAAACCCATGGAGATTATCCTCTCTTCTGCTGTGGCTTGACAATCCTGTTCTCCTGGGGCAAAGGTCATAAATCTTGCTACAGATCTGAGCACAATCCAGGTCAGCCCTCCCTGAGTGGCCTGCAGCAGAGTGTGGTGCCAGCTGAGATGGAACAAGGGTGTTGGTAACTAATCAGGGAGGGTGCAGTTGAAGAGGGCTCACACCTGCAGTAAGAGTGTGTAGGCTCCTGCACATCTTGGCCACTCGAGGCCTTTGTTTGTCCCTTGCTGCCTGCAGGAAGCAGCCTTGATCAAATGGCAGTTTGGGAGCCAGGGCAAGTGTGCTCTCTTCCATTCACCTTTTCTTATTGATTTAAATAATCTGCACAGACATATTTCTGTGTTGTGAAAGGCTTCATCCTTTGTGTCTGCCCGGTTAGATATTCAGATGCCCTTCATGAACAATATAGCAATCAATAAATCAGGAACCAGAGTATTTAGGCTGTCAAAATAGTTTATCAGTTAGTGATGCTCCAGTTTATCACATTTTGAGCTGGGTTAACATGTAAATTTTCCAGTAGCTCAGAGGTAGGCTAAAGCTTTGTCTCCCATAATGTCCTGGAATTGATCTTTTTGCTCTCTTGACCTCCATCTTACCTAGCAGGCATTTGAAAACCTTTCCAGGCTCTTCTTGATGAGTGACTGTAGCAAACAGAGAAGCAGTGTCTTCCGATTTCCATGTGATCCTTCTCTGTGGCAGGACATTCAAGGGGTTTGAGGAGTAAAGCAGAATTACTAGGGCTGTGCAGAGCCTTTAAGAAGCACATGTTCAACTTGTGCAATCATAAGTCCACATCACTTATATCTTCATTGGAGGGAGCAAACAGTGGTTTGTTTTAACTGGTCCTGAACACAGCCTTGGTCATTTCCCCAGGCACAGCCAAATCGGGTGTAGAATTTGAGCACACAGAGACTTTGTGCTAACTCTGCTGTATTGATGTCTAGTGGGTATCAGCTGAACCGGAACTCACAACTTGCTGTGTCAGTATCTGTAATGAAGTCTGTCCCTTACCTCTAACAGGCCAGGAGGCGTGGATCCGGAAACTGAAATGGCCTAACCTGAAGCAGTTCAGCCAGCAGAGGTGGAAGGCGCTCTATGTGTCTCCAGAATCCACTGAGACAGCTGCTTTCCACAAGGCCTATGAGAATTTTGCTTTCTTCTGGATTCTTAAGGCTGGGCACATGGTAAATAATACACATTACCAGCAAGAAAACTGAAGATGAATATATGCTTGCTGTCTGCTTCCTTACAGCAGCTGCTTACTGTATGTTCTCATCTCTGTGCTAGGTACCGTCTGATCAAGGAGAGATGGCACTGAAAATGGTCAGGATGGTGACCCAGCAGGAGCACTAGGGAAGGGGAGCCCAGCTGGAATGGCTTCCTGCCTAGTGTCAGTGCTCCTGCAGACGTGAGTCCAGAACGACAAGGCGCAGGCGGAGCAGTGGCTGTTTGGACACAGCCTCTCTGGTCTTGCTGATAACGTGCGCAAGTACTTACGGAGAAGCATTTGTATTCCTTGAATGAGTTGTTGCTTTTGAATTTGTAATCTGTGATTTGCTGCCTTCACACTGTTGATAATGACTTTTCCAGAGGGAAATCTACTGTCATAACTAGCTCTGAGCCTTTGCCTTTGATTTGGAAGGATTTTGTGCTTTCGTGAAAAGCTGCACTTTCCTGAATGCTCCTTTCTCTGTTCACACACCAAGACTAAAACTGATTTGCGTCCTGACAGACTTGCTGTTTGTTCCTATCTGAGAGCTAACCTGTGTCATGAGGCTGTGGAATGTTCCTTCCTTTGTCCTGAGGCCTCCGTTTCAATCACCTGGCTGGATTACAGGCTGAAGACGTTGAGATGCCAGGGTAGAGGACCTGCCCAAGGGGAATCACAGTCCATCTCATCTTGCTGAGGTGTCTGAGTTAGGATCTAAGATTCTTCAGACTTCCTGTGCTATGGAGAGAGGAAAAATGCCCCCCACCACTCCCAGAGGAGGATTTGACCTTTTTCATCTGACCTTTTGGGTTTTGTTTTCATTCTCTTTAATAACAGTTACTCAGACTTTGCCTTAACACCT
>NW_009935259.1:6124-9390 GCF_000696875.1 Nestor notabilis | reverse complement strand
AGCAGGAATCCCTGCTTTCCTGTATGCTGAAGTGGGAGCCCTGTTAATACTCTCCTTTTGCACAGAAGAGAGTCCTAATGGACAGAAGCTTCTTAAAAACAAAGCTAAGCCTGGGGAGTGGAAAGGAGAGCATTATTTGAGCAATAACAGCATAATTCTGAAAGATAATACCAGTGTTTAAAAGAAGGATGTAGAAGCTAGAACCAATACCTTGATCCATGTTTTTCTAGAACTTTAAGTCTTGTACAGACCTATTATTTTGAAAGAACATTTATTTTTTATATAGTGCACAGTCAAGAGGAGACTTTAGACATCATTTGACTTCAGCTATGGAGCACAAAGTGACGTGTTTATTGGTCTCTGATAGGAGGCACAACAGCTTGTTCCAGCTGTCAGAATCCTAAATAAATAGCAACCCCTCAATTACTCCAGCAACTGAAACTGTCAGGAAATGTCTGATTGTGTTGGCTTAGCCAGGACTGAGCCATACTGCAATGTAAACATGCATGCAGTGACCCAGCAGCTGGAGTACTGGCAACTAATAATTGCTTTTCTTCTTTGTGTTCTCTGCTTGAAGTGTATTCCTGAGGCCTTGAGCAAATCCAGGTTATCTTTTTTAAAACATTTTTTCAATAAATAGGTCTAATTCATCTCTTTGGCATCACACGGATTTCACTGCTTGAAAATCCCATCTCTTCTGTTTTGGCTTTTCAGTGTAAAGCCAATGGGACCAGACACAGACACACTTGAGAGGAAAGGGTACAGATCTGTGCTCTCTCCCATGACTGCATCGCATGAGGAGGAGCACATGCACTGGGGACTGCAGCCCTCCCATTCTAGCCACAAAATGCACCCCTTCAGAGCAAGAAGGGCACCCAGAATGGCCAGGCAGAATCACACCAGCAATTGTTTCTATGGTCTTGCCGAGCATTAGATGAACAACAGGAAAGGGAGATGTGTAAATCTGCATATCTTCATTCTAGGAGTATTTTAAAACAGCTCACTCAGCAAGTATGAGCCTGGTTTTGGTTGAGATAGAGTTAATTTTCTTGATAGTAGCTAGTATGGGTGATGGTTTGGATTTGTGCTGGAAACCATGTTGATAACACAAGATGTTTTGGTTACTGCTGAGCAGTGCATAGGCAGTGTCAAAGCCTCTTCAGCCTCTCACCCCACCAGTGAGGAGCCTGGGGGTGCACAGTGATTTGGGAGGGGACACAGCCAGGACAACTGACCCAGGGGATATTCCATGTCATAAGACATCATGCTCAGCATATAAAGCTCTGGAAGAAGGAAGGGAGGATGTTGGGAGTGATGGTGTTTGTCTTCCCAAGTCACACGTGGTGGAGCCCTGCTGTCCTGGAGGTGGCTGAGCACCTGCCTGCCCATGGGAAATTGTGAAGGAATTCCTCATTTTGCTTTGCTTGTGTGTGTGGCTTTTGCTTTACCTATTAAAGTGTCTATGTCAACCCACAAGTTTTCTCCCACTTAAACCACAACAGCAGTTTGAGTTGGCTTGAAGTCCTGAAACCTGTTCTATACAATACTTTGCATTATGGCCAAACAACTAATATTACAGGGCTTGATAGAGGGAAAGAATTGAGACGATGGTATCTCCAGAAAGCAGCATTTACTGCTGTTCTTAGCTTCATTATTAAATGGGATACGGGTTCACATTGCCTAGAGCTTGTGCTCAGTGATGGGCCTGAGACATCTGTTTCTTGTCCTGCTTTGTTTTAGTTTCTGCAGGCTTTTCTGTTGGCAAAGAGATGGTTTATAAGGAAAAAAAGATGTTTTTGAGAAGGCTGGTGGTAATGATTTTGGTTTTAGGGGCTAGGCCAAATCTAACCGTGTTAGAATAAAAATACCCAAGCAGACAAGCTTTTAAATAGTATCTATTTAAATGCAAATGACAAAAAAGCAGAAAAAAGCAAAGGCTTTGTAATGACTTGTGCATCAGAGCTCTGGCTTATCACAAGGTAGGTCACCTGTCCAGCAGATACTGTAAGAAATTGGTTGCTTTGAAAGGAGTTCAAGTCTCACTGTGTATCTGATTAGCAGTGACATACTTTGTCCATTTTGATTTCATGCAGTATGTTATGTCCAGATAAGGGCTGTTGCTTGGCAAATCTATTTGAATGAATAGTTCTAAATATTAATAACATCCATTACAGATGCTGGACAACTCAAACCAGCCCAACGTTTGCATTTCATCCTCTGCTGTTGCAGGCTTTGATTGCAGAGGTAGCCTGAGAGCTACTGACTTACTTTGTTTACCATCAATTGAGGATAATCCTCACAGAAACAAATCTAACAGTGTTAAAAATCAATAATTGAGCCCTATCTCTCCAGCATGGACAATTTGGGCTTTCTATACTCTCTACATTTTACAAGGCAGAAAAGAAACCTCAAAGCTATCCACTGTGTAATGAACAGATGTCTTTTTCCTTTCTATTTTGCTGGATCTGGGTTGATGTAATGGGGAAGGGTCACTTGAAGCATCCACTGAGCCTTAAACTAGTATGTACCTGTGCCTCCTGATTGCTGGTACCAGAGGATACAGGACAGATGGACCTTTGGTCTGGCTTTTGCTGCTGTTCCTATGCAGTAGAGGTTGAGACTAGCATGGACAGATGAATGCAGGAGATGGGATGTGCCCATTTGCCACCATAGGGGTATCTGTTAAAATGGTTGTGTCTAATGTAACTAATCTGGTGTGAAATACCTTTGCTGCAGGAAGAGTGAATATCACAAGCTGTTTCTAAAGGGAATTTGGTATGCAGTGCTCATCAATTTTATATCTTCAAAGTCTGAGGCTTAACAGTGGGCACGTAGCTGTGGGTTTGGTTTGGGGATTGTTGTTTTCAGATGATGAACATTTTGAAACATGGCAGCATCTGCTTATCTCGGGACTCAAAGCCATAACAAAAGAACATCTGTACTGAGGTAAAATGGAAATCTTGGAGTACTTCTTCATTGTCATGTTATGTCTGCTCTGCTGTATGGCAGCACAATTTGTGTGTGTCACTTCTGAGGTCTGGGCTATGTTTATGTTTTTCCAGAAGGGATTCACGAAAGGAGCAGTAATTTATGTGACCCACAGACAGTGATGAGGGAATGGTGAGAATTCGAGTAGAGCACAGCTCACCCTTACAAGATTTCTCTGAAAATTGTTTGTGGCATTTACTAGATAATAGATTTGGTAGTTAAGGAGCAGCTTTAGCTCTTGGGGAGGAACAAATGTACCAGTCTAGTCACTACTGGGG
>NW_009935259.1:4788-6093 GCF_000696875.1 Nestor notabilis | reverse complement strand
GGGATTCTTTTCCCCTTTTTTCCAAGGTGGCTAGTGGTTGAGGTAGTAGGGAACTGTATCTGCAGTAGAGATGTGTTAGTATGAATGGCCTAACACAGTGGTTTTCAACCTATCTCAGTTTACAAACCACTTGCCTCAACCTTTTCCAAGGAAAGCAAATCATCCTTACAAGTTTCATATATTGACCATAACTCTTCAGCTGTATCTGGTAAGTGCTATGATTCAGCAGCTGACATTAGCAGAGTATTGGCAGAACTGATATATTAACTGTACCAATGGTCTAAACCAGATGGGAATTCTGGCAGGCCACGTCCCATAGGGGACTCCAGAATTTCCAGCCTTGCTCTGAAGTGAATCCTTGCTCTGAATCCTAAGGGGTTAGTCTTAGGACATACTCTAAAGCATACTTCGATTCCCTTTTTGTTTCTCTCCCCCTAACCTACTAGAGGTTGAAAACCAAAGCACTGGAAGGCTGTGGCATTGTGCTCATTTATCATAGCTAGCTGGTGGTGTTGGGTGCTCCCACAGACTGGAAAGCAAGAGGTGGACTATGAAGATTTCTTCTCTTACTGGGACCTCTGGAACAGTGGGACAGACAGTAACTTCTCTTTGCTGTCCCAGGGACTGGGCAGGCACTGCAGTCAGTCTACTTTGAGATGAGTATATCAGGTCTCAGCTCACAAAGGGGGCTTTTGTGGTCCAGAGGTGTGGTTTTCTGTTTATTCTGTGGCCCCAATACTACAGGGAGGAGATTGAGGTGTCTCAGAAGACCAAAAACATCCAGATAATATCCAGGTCCGTTAAATGTCTCACTGTGGTTCTGCTGTTCAGTGTTTCCACCTGATGTATCATGCGAATCTGACTCTAAAGTACTCTTGTGGTAAGGCAGGGGTTTAGGATGTAGGAGTTGCTCATCCAAAACATCTACTTGGATGTCACATAGGCAGAAGCAACTACATTTTCACAGGGGACTTGAACAAATAAGGCCAGAATGACTGTACAGCAGGGAGGCAAAAATTATCCTTGTGTTGACGCCAGTTCAAGTCAAGGAGCTCACTTCTGTTCTCCCCTAATTTTTATCCTCAGTCTCAATGCCAAATTTATAGGTAGATACTGTGATGAATCTGGCTGTATCAGTGAATCATCTAAGCATGAAAGACAGCTGGAATAATTCCATCTGCAAGCTGCACTCAGTAGATTTGATAATGCCTACCACAATCATTTTCAAAAGGCAATTACAAGGCTGCTAGAACCAGCCTGGTTAAGCTGCTTTTCTAATTGCCTCTCTGTTCCTAAAATGCCCTT
>NW_009935259.1:0-4757 GCF_000696875.1 Nestor notabilis | reverse complement strand
CCCTTTTCCAGGCTTTTTCCCCTACAAGCAAGCCAGTGGCTGTGTGTCTCAGACTGTGCTCTTAGCCCCACAGCCCATTTGCACCACTGGTGGTCACAGCAGTGATGATGCTGCACCTACATTCTCTTGCATAAATACTTGTGTTCTGTCCTTTATCTCTCATTAGTCAGACAACTTGGGCCCGTCTCACACAGTCTGTTTGGAGACACAGATAATCACTGTTTGGCTTGACCATCAGGATGGTATATCATGTTCTAATTTTATTATCCTGTCCCAGATCTTGTTGCTAAATACAGTAGTATCTGGGAATTACATTCCTGTAGACAGCTGTAATAAGACTGCAGATGGACTGTGTTTATTCAGGTGTTTGTGTAGTCCCATGGGTAGGACAAAATAAGCAAGATCTCAGAAACTTTATTTGAAGCAGTAAAGGATAACTTACTGCACAGCTCATGTACTGTGTTATGGGTGAGTTAGCCTAAAGAAAGTACACTGGCTGGTGCATCCTTATTCTCTAACAGCTGCTACATGATTTGCTAGGTGATTTTTAATAATTGGAGGGAGGGAAGGGGAATAAAAGTCCTCAAGAATCTGAGGCTTAGGTCTGCTAATATTTGCTGCTTAGAGACAGGAATATTGCTTGTTTCTTGACAGGTCTTTAGTAGAAGTTGAAAATAACTTTAGCTACTACATCAGGTCTCCTTTTTACATGGTTGTCTTGGAGTCTCAAACATTTAATTGTACCCAGGATCTCCTGTGAGTGAGTGAAGATCTCTTCCTGAAGCACTGAGGTTCAGAAATGACCTAGTGGCCTGGCAGTGGTCAGATGTGTTCTAGTACCATTAATGCTTTCAGGAGGTCGCCAGATGCCATTCCACGTTATAATCTGAAGCAAATGTAAGTCTATCCAACTGCCTAGAGCTAGTCAAGAGAAAAGCTGACAGGGCTGTCCTTTCCTAAAGAGAAGGCAGCAGGAAAGCTTCTGGAATCTACAGAGAAGAGTTTTGGTCCTAGGGAATTTGGAGGACTGTGGGACTTTCTTGGAACAGGAAGAAAGCTTGTTTTACCCCATAATGTTCGCCTCAGTTTTACATATTATTCTTACCAACCACAGTAGCCTCATCTTGCAGTCCTACGCAAGGTGGCCAGCGATGAATTCTCTTTGCTGGTGACAACAGTGCAGTGAAATGAGCGGCCACTTGGTGGAGTAAGGAAACCTCCAAATACCACGGGACCATGCCGGCGTTAGCACCTACACCTCTGGTCAGCACTTGGAAACACGCGTTTGATCCTGTAAACTCACGGTGGAAACGGTTTTATGTGAACCGATACGGAGGATTATTAAATTTTAGCAATAACTTAATAGATCGTTTGGTCTTCGTGAGCACAACCCCAATTACAACAAGGCTTTATAGTTGCATACAGCGGGTAAATTGGCCAACTTTAACCAGAACATACCATTCCAGTCTATGATTTGTGCTTGGACACGCTCTCTGTCACATGCTGTCTTCCCTGGCTGTCCTTAAAACATTGATCAGTGTCTCTGAGGGTAAGTATGTGCGTTGCAGGAAGAAATAAGGCATTGGTGTGTTTGCTGAGGTAACTGCAGTAACCATCTAGCTAGGCTGATCTAGCAGAGTTATGCACATAATCTGGTAAAATGCTGTTGAAATCCAGCAAGAGCATTCACACTATACAAAATCAAATCACAAAAACTTTTGCAAGGTGAGGTCCTTTAACTAGAAAAAATCAAAGGAAGATCCTTGTTTGTTGAAACATTTCCCCCAAATTTCTAAGGGCTGTTTTGTTGTCATTTCACTTTTGTATAATAGAAGAAAGATTAGAGAAAATGGCAGTTAAAAATCAAGCATCTTGCTTTTGTGTCACACCTAAGTAAGTAGCCTGAGAAAACTATTACCTCTTAAATAATACTTCTGAGTTTTCAAGCAGGGCAAGAGTATTAATAAGCCAGTTCTTGCTGCCTGTTACATGTTCTTTATGACACTTAAAATGAAAGAAAATATCCAACTGATAAAGCACATCTGCTCTGTTGCTAAGCAGAGCTACAGCAGCCACTGGGAAACAGGATTTGTTTCAAAATACATTAAGACTGTAGAAGCCAAATGCTCAATGAGGGTTACATTTGTATATACTATAAAAAGAAGTTGTACTCTGAAGCTGTTCTGAGAGGCTGGGTCTCAAGATGTTGCTGCTATGTGCTGGAACACAACCAGAATTGTAGATAAAGGTCATCAGCTTTGGGGAATGCACTTCTTAGATGCTCTTTCTGACACTAGATTACAATTTTCTATGTAAGTGGAAGTGACATTGATGGAAAAGCAGCTGATTGTAAAGACAGCCTGCAAATGACAGCCATGGCCTGGGGTATCGAGTGAGATGTTTCCTTCTGAACTCTTTATTCTGAACAGGCAAATATGGTAGCACCTCCACAATCTTTCAAGTTCAGAAAACTAGATTTGCGGCATGTAAAATACTTGTGCCACATAGAGCGTGAGTTAAATTAAGAAGTTGCCAAACATCTTTGATTAAACAAACATTTTAATAAATCAATAAGGAAAAAGAGCCCATTGGTACTTGCAGACATGTTATATTGGAGAAGCAGAGATCCACTGGCAATAAGAATGTACCTCCTCCTCAGTTCAGCCTTACAAGCTGTGCCTTGCCAGTGTAGTTGCCCAGCAAGTGTGTGGCACGTGTTCAGTTCAGTGTCCTGTCTTCAACACACTTGGGCCCCCAGCTTTCAGATCTTGGACCTTTATTGACAGCATCCCACATCCCAATTCTCCTGTGTTCAGTGCTGTCTCCCAGCGCTCTCCCAGCTGTCAGATCTTTGCTCACAGTACTCAGCTGTCTACAGTGATATCTTCCACAGCCTCTTCATCTCTCCTTATCAGTTTGATTCCAGTGCTCAAGCTGTCTGCGTCAGTTTCAGACTTCAATATTAACTCCCTAAACTGTAGTGTCTATAGCTGGAGCTTTTTTTCTCTTCCCCTCCTACTCCCTCCACCCCTTACAAATTAATGCAAGAATGACACAGGTTGCAGTGCTGACAATCTATGTTGCCACTTATTTGTGTATCTAGACCAAGTTCCTTCTTCCTTCAGCAGAAATTAACTGGATTCCATGAGACAGAGCATGATCCCCTCTGAGGTGTGGGAATTCCTCCTCTGATTCTGGCAACTAGGAAGCAATATTCCTTTCTATTTTTTTTCCTCACAACAGTTCACTGTCCAGAACTACACAGAGAGAGGCGAGTCAGAGATGGTGCAAGGAGGCGCTCCAAGGCAGTCTGGGAAAACAAGGTGGGACAATGACATACATGTGCTCTGAAGCTTTGAAGAGGCTGAACTCCACTTCAGAGCAGTTAGTCTGACAGCAGCTGACTCCACATAGGTGTGCTTTCCACAGCTTTGAGAAGTACCAGCTCTGAGGGGTGTACTAAGCTCAATCCCCATGTAACCTGAAGATGAGTTCAAGGGTCCTGAGGTAAGAGCTAAACGGTTCCACATCTTAAGAATCCTGCTCTAACTTCAGAGAAGTTTGCTGATCAAATACTTTGCTTCCCTTTCAGCTCTCCTCACAACTCTTCCTAAAGGCTCATATCTGATCTCTGCACTTTGAATTTCTTTGGGTTACTTTTTCCCCCCCAGGAGAACTCTTCCGTATTTGCTGTAAAACTAAAGGAAGGTCAGGTGGCAGAGGCTCTGGAACCAGCTCCCTATCTCTCTGTCAAAAGGCTGGGTACGTGGGGAGCTGTATTACTAGTGCAGTGTCGCTGTGCTGTTGATTGACAACTGACTTAGACCCTACAGGGATGTCAAGTCAACCTTTTCCTAAGCTCTGAATTTGCACATAAAAGGGATGAGACTTGTGCTCCAAGAAGCGAAACTTCCTGAGAACACTCCTATTTGTTCCTAGAACAGAGATGAATATTACTAGCTTGCTCTAATAATGGGATTTTCAGGGTTGCTAAGGGCCATCTTGACCTGTCTTGCTGCAAGGAGTGAATGAATGGATACTGTCTCAGTTCAAAACCTGCTTCACTTTCATGGCCATTTCAGATGGACAGCTTTATCAGTCACCTAGAAGGAACATCGCTCGGTGATGGATGGTTCACCTGCACTTAGCAACTGCAGTGGGAAAGAAGTGCTGGCAGAGGCTGTAAGTACCTGGGCCTGACTCAGCCAGTGCTCCTTCCTCCACCGTCAATGCCCCGTCATTCCTGATCTGAGGCACAAGGCAGGAACCAGAACCATTCCTGGTTTTCCCTCTGGCAGCTCCTGGCTGTGGGCTTAAAAACCAGTCTAAAAAACTGAGGAAGAAAAGGGAGAGAGCAGAGATTGAATTAAAACCCAGCTGTGGAGCACAGCACTTGCAGAAGGCTTTAATGAGGAATCCTGCAAAGGCAGGGACATCCCTTCATTACAGGCTAATGTCTCATTAACGTGTGGGTGAACAGTATCTGTTCCAAGACAACCCCAGCATTAAGGAATGTTTCTGCATGGCTCTGCCTGGTCGCTTGAGCACAACGGAGCACGGCAAGCTCTGCTTGTCCTCCTTTTCCTTAAGTGTCCCTTAACTCTCTCCACTCTTGCTTCTTCTCCCCTTAGCCTGGCTCTCTTCAGACCAGGATCAATGTATTTCCCTCATGACAAACCGTAGCGTGGCTCATGTTGTAACTTGGGCGGTGAGGAGGAGGACGGGTGTGGAGCTGCGGCGCGACTGGCAGCGGGGCC
>NW_009935258.1:1984-2215 GCF_000696875.1 Nestor notabilis | reverse complement strand
TTGTGAGTCAGAGTGAGAGAGTAAGAGTCAGGGACAGAGCAATAGGAATAGAACCAAAACCAGATAGGACAAAACCAGGCTGCTACTCCTCTGGCAGCTTTTATTCCAGCTGGTGGCTTGCCCCACCTCTGCCCCAGGACATTGTGGGAGAGGTTGTGGATGGGGCCTGCGGTATATCAGACACAGCCTTTCAGGACGGAGCTCATCCAGCTCTTGGCTTGGCCCAGGAGC
>NW_009935258.1:1388-1597 GCF_000696875.1 Nestor notabilis | reverse complement strand
GGGAGGGTCAGGAATGAGATCGTACTCTGGTCTGGGAGAGCAGCTGTGTAAGAATAGTTCTTTTTGGGCACGGATAAGGAGCGAGTTATTATTCATCATGAGCTTTTTTGGTTATATATCTTGGCAGCCAGAAATGTTGGGGGCCTGATGGCTGAGCAACCGATGTACAGAAGCAGGCGATGGGAGGTACAGAGGGAAGACTGTCACGT
>NW_009935258.1:337-553 GCF_000696875.1 Nestor notabilis | reverse complement strand
ATGGTTAGATTTCTGGGCTGCAAGTGCACACTGCCTGCTCATGTCAAGGTTCCCATCAATCACCACCGCCAAGTCCTTCTCTGCAGGGCACCTCTCACTAGTGCAATGGTCACTTGTCTCTAGACTCTCAGTTCCTGCAGGGCAGGAGAGCCCTGGCATAGCAGAAGGGAACTATTTTGGAACAGGTGAGCAGAGTGTGGCAGAGCTTTGGGTGAG
>NW_009935258.1:0-292 GCF_000696875.1 Nestor notabilis | reverse complement strand
CCGTCTACTTTTTCACCATTGTCTGTCTGTGTATTGTTTGTTGTGTGGTTTGTTGTTGTTTGGTGTGGGTTTCTTTTTTTCTTTCTTCTTAGAGCTGCACGAGGCGGAGGGGATTGTGTGTGTGGATGGTGACCAGCAGGTGAGACTCGGATGGCCGAGGGGTTCAGTATTTGTGTTTGGTCCTACAGATCCACCCCCTGCCTTGGAAGTGGGATGAGTGCATGAAGTGAATCAAGGAGTTAAAAAGGAGGATGGTGGGGCCAGTCGCTTTCTGTGAGCACAATGGTCATCT
>NW_009935257.1:3176-3482 GCF_000696875.1 Nestor notabilis | reverse complement strand
CAGCGCCTCGGGGCACAAGCACCCACCCATCGGCTCCCCTCAGGCCTGGGATACCCCGAGGGGGTCCTGCCCATCCTGGGGGGCACAGCGAACACCCCCATTCACACACGTGCCAGTGGCATTTTGCCTCGTTGCGGTGCCCCACACATGGGGGGCTCAACAGGCAGCCCCCAGCCCCACAGACACCCCTCCTGGGGCAGCTCCATGGCTGCTGCTTATCCCAAAGACTCATATTTCCTTTTTTCCTCCTCAATTAAGGGCCGGAGCGGCAGCATCCGAGTGGAAAGGCGGGAGGGGGAACAATGC
>NW_009935257.1:2489-2782 GCF_000696875.1 Nestor notabilis | reverse complement strand
CTCCCCACGGAAACCTGCTCTGCACCCCCAGGCAGGGATGAGGCAGCCCCGGAGCATGGAAATGCCTGAGCAGCAGCAGCAGTGAGGACAATAGCAGACAGGGAGAGAGGAAAAAAATCCCCTCGGCAATTTTGTGCAGGTTTCTATTTAACCTGGAGACAAAGACGGGCTTTGTGAGGAGGGCGCGGGAGGCTGCTCATGGAAATTTCTTGGCTTTTCCCCTTATCCGGGGTTTTTTACCACCTCCAAATTTAGGTGACTATAAAACGCAGCAAGTGCCCGTTAATGGGTTA
>NW_009935257.1:2191-2450 GCF_000696875.1 Nestor notabilis | reverse complement strand
GAGAGGAGAGGGGGTCCAGGACGGAGGATCTGGGATTCCTGGCTCCATGAGATGGAAGTTTAGTGGCCTCAGAGCCCATAAACACCCAGGACAAAGTCCGGGAAAGCTGCTGCCACCGGAGTGCGGATGCTCATGGACCAGTGATGTTGGACACGATGCCGCACACACACCCCATGGGACCCCGATCTCCTGTGGGGCTGGATCCAGAGCCCCCCTGGCAGGCGAGCTGCAAGGTGCCGGCAGCGCTGGCTGCGGATCC
>NW_009935257.1:0-1598 GCF_000696875.1 Nestor notabilis | reverse complement strand
GCCCTGGAGCCAAGGGACGGACTCTGCCCCAGCCGGGCTCCTGCTGTGGCACTAATTGGGCCGCCCTGCTGGGAACCGTGTCGGGAATCGTTTCCAGAGGTTATTGTTAGCCCTGGCATGAGGCTGGCGAGGAACCAGCTCCCTCCTCTCCAACCTCTTCACGCTGCTTCCCAAGCCCTCCAGGGGCTGCAGGGCTCCTGATGCACCCCAAAACCCACCTCTGCTCAAGCGAGCCCTGGGTCTGACCATCCCCACAGCATTCCCAGTGCCACGGTCAAGGCTGCCAGTGCCTCACCACAAACACCACCAGGAAACCTCTTCCAGGAAGAGCAATCTCCCGAGAAAAACATGTTTACCGCTGTTGACCACGTTGTTGACACAAGCGGGGAGCGAACATGCCAATGGAAAAGTCTTGGAGCAGGGATGCTCTGCCCAGGCTCTGCTCCGCAGCTCCCCAGGGAGCACAGCTCCGGATGGATCCGTGACCAAGGGACCTGCTGCTCAGACCAGAGCCACCGACCCAGCCACAGCATCGTGGCACCGTTCCAGCTGGGATCGCACCGCTGATGCCATGAGGGTTTTGCCTTTTCCCCATCCCGAGCCGTGATCCGGGCAGGGACTGTTCACCAGCAACCAGCCTGCCGGGGTTTGGTGGGGGACAAGGGGGAGCGAGCCTCAGGAAGCAAAGCAGTGCCCACAGACCAGACATTCTTGGGTAATTAAAACCAAAAGGCAGCGAGTCAGAAGCCCTGCGCGGGCTCTGCTTATTCTCTGCCTCACCAAGGGGAAGGACCAAAGGCTTTAACTGCTGGAGCTGTGCTCTGGGGGGGCAGGGGACCCCCTGAGCCCATCCACTGCCCCTCGATGGGAAGCGAGAGGGATGCCCTCACCTGGGGATGTGCTCTTCCTCTCCAGTGATGCTCTGAAGCAGGAATCACCTGCACCAGGCCCTACCTTTGAACCCAGCCCCATGGGAATTCATTCCCCAGCCAGGAGCAACGCGGAAGCATCCCGAGGGTCTCTACGGAATGCGTTCCTTCCATGTGCTGCCAGTGCCAGTACTCTGCTCCCACATCCCCATCCCACCTCCTGAGCCCAGGATCACCAAGCACAAGGTTTCACGCATGTCACAGTGCTGTGACACAGCCCCCAGGGCTTCACATCCTTCTCCAAACCAACACCACCAGGTTTTGCCACTGTTTCTCTCCAGGTTTAGAACATCCACAGGGAACACTGGAACCGTGCACACACCCCTTGTGCCCGAGCAAATTGGACAACACACACCACGTCCCCACTGGCAGCTCCTGGGCAGCCACGTGGCACCGTGCTGTGCCCATGGCCCTGCTGTAGCCCCGTGGTGGCACCTCACACCAGCCTCTGCCTCTTCCACATGGGAGACCGGCTATCTTATTGCCAAGGGAGAAACACAAGGGATAAGGGAGACGGATGCTGCTGGCTGGCATGGCCATGGTGGGTTGGTTGGATGAGGTGGGTTGGTTGGACATGGTTCTCCATGGTGGGTTGGTTGGATGCAATGGGTTAGATGCCCATGGTGGGTTGGTTGGACGAGGTGGGTTGGTTGGATGTGGTGGGTTGGT
>NW_009935256.1:0-7375 GCF_000696875.1 Nestor notabilis | reverse complement strand
GGCCACCAGCCATGGGGTTTGCTCCTGGAGAAACCCTCAGTCCCGCTGGAGGATAGGATGGAGGTGAAAATCCTCCAAGGAATTTGCTCAGGGAGGTGCTCGGGTGAAGCAGTTTCTTGTCTCAAATGGAGATGGGGATCTCTGAAGGCTGCACCACCCTGCTGTGGAAAGGGCAGCCTTAAGCCAAAGTCTTTATCTAGCAGTAGAAGTGAGTGAAAAAGCGGCATATTTGGGAGCTGAGCCCTGCAGTGGGTTTGTGCCTGAGTAGGGGCTGCAGAGACCCAGCTCTAAAGGCCCAAAGAGCATTTGGGCTCAAATGGACCTGATGCACAGGTCCCAGCACCCTCCCTGAGCGAACCTGCTGGGAAGCTGAGGACCTTGAATGACCTCGATTTTGGGCAGAACCAGCAATGGCCACAGGGCCACACCGTCCCCATCACCCCCAGTGGTACCAGGGTCCCATCCTGCCCCTTACAAAGGCAGCAAACAGCATCCCCAGCCCTGGCAATTAACATCTACACGGGTCACTGCATTTGCAAAGCGTTTGGGATTTGCATTTGATTAAAATGAAGTGCTAGGAAAATAAAGGCAGTGAAGGCAGTTCCTTCGTGCAGCTGGGCCAGGGTGAGGTCCATGGCATGACTGGCCTGAGGGGAATAGCATGGATGGGAGGACAAAGCCCCCAAATCTGATGTAAAATGGGGTGAGGGCAGGGGCTGGAGCAGGGGCTGTGACCTGGGCAGGCTGAACAGCGGCCAAAACACACCCAAAGCGCTCCAGACGATTCCCAGAGCTCGTTGGGTTTTGTCCTTCCCGCTTTGGAGCAGGATTTGTGTATGGAAAAAACATGCCAGGCGCATGACAACAGACCTGCTCCATCTGGATAAACAGTTAACCGAGCAGTCAAAATAGCTGGTGCTACGGAACAGCTGCTGGGACAGGAGACAGCGGCAGAGGAGACGCATTGCTGAAAAAAAGGGATGGGAGGAAGGAAGTGCTTGAGCTCGGGGATGTGGGAACAGGCAGCGGGAGAAGGCCCCGCATGAGCTGAGACCCCGCTCCTTGCACTGTGAGGGGTCCCCTGGGCTCTGCTGAGCCTCTTCCCTGGAGCATCCCAAACCCGGGTGCTGGAGCGATGCCCCTGCCCCAAACACGGGTGCCTGGCTCATGCCACAGGACCAAGACAAGGGGGTGCCCCACAGCAATACGGGGGAGACAGCAGGAGCCCCTGCTCACACACTGTTCCCCCAGGAGCTCAGCTCCATGGGGCTTACAGGGGCATTGGTGCTGGGGGCAGCTGCACCCATGACCCTGAGACAGGTCCCCTTTAGAGGCTTCAGGCTGGGGCAGCATCCTGAAAAGCTGCATGAAGAACCAGAGCTGTAGAAAACCTGCTCACCAGGAGAGCTGGGAGTGGGAATGGGAGATGCAGGGTGGGAGGTGATGCTGGACCCTCTGGAAGCAGAGAGAGAGCTCCCACAAGGCAGCACTGTGCACCCTGCCCTAGGCAGGACATCACCAGGGGTACGGGCTCCCTGCAAAGAACTTTCAAAGGAGGGAATGTCCCTTTTCCATCCCTACTGATTAGCCCTATTCCAGACGCCAGAACCAGCTGCCTGCACTGGCAAGCCTGGATTAGCTTCCCCCAAAATGATGCACAAAGGCCATGTTTTACCAAAAGGGAAGTTTTCCAGCAGAAAGCTTGTGGCCATTGAGCTGCCTGTCCCCAGACCCACACCAGAACTACTGATGCCCATCAGGGATGGTTTCCCTGTGGTCAGAGCACAGGAACCACAGAGTTTCCACAGGAACTGGGCAGCTCCCAACCATGCACATTTATGCTCTAGGACAGGTCCAGCACTTCAATAGTGGCTTTTCTTGAGCACATCCCCAGGGACAGGGAGGTTCACATTGCTGGGAAGGAGCTGGAGCCTTGGCATCGGCTCCCCCTCGCCCCAGACACCCTGAAGCAAAGCTCCTGATGCGAACAGCTCTGCTGGATGAACGGGATGGAGCCTTTCCCACCCACAGTGCCAGGATACATCCCAACACACTTGTGTCCACCTTGCTACAACCCACAGAAGGGTTATGGGGACAGTCACTTCAGTGGGTCTCACATCCATCTCCCGAAGGAAAACCCCCAACCTGAGACTGTTTCTTGCCATGATGTGATACTACATGGATGATGAAGAGCCTGCTGGGACCTCTTCCATCTTTCCCTTCTCGGCTGTTGCTCCATGAGGAATATGGTGCTTATTCCCACCACGTGGCACAGACATGACCACACAGCCCTCGCTCCATGTTAGATGTGCTCATATTCCCATTGCTGAGTCCCAGTGCTACGTACCTGGGTAATTATCATTAATAAACACTCATTTATTAATGATTTCTATCTGATTCACTAAATCACAGCAATGCCGCCGGCAGGAGCAGCAGATGCTCCGGGTGGGTTTGAGCACGGCAGTAGGAAGCATCACAGATGGCTCCAGTCCTGAGATCCAGGCAGTGGAAGTGCCTGATGGACACCCTGGATTGATTAAAAAACTACTAAAAAGGATTTATTAACCCTTTGAGAATTAGTCTATGATAGAATTGGGCAAACAGGGACGAGAGCTCACTCTGAAATTTCCACATTGGAAAAGGCCACAAAATGTCAACATTCCCAGGGAAGATTAGGGGAAAAAAAAAAGTCGTTCTACTTTGGCCAAAACGTTGTATTTCTGCAAAATCACTTTGTTTTCTCTGTGATTTTTCAGAGCGTGGTTACAGAGCACAATCTAAACCCAATTATTTCCAAACAAGTGTAACTTTGGAAGAAAAAAAAATGTAAGTATTTGCCCTGACGGAGTGAAAAAGGCTGCTCCAACATTGTCAAGCTCTTCCCTCGCTCCAGCTCCCCCACCCAACGTGTTTTGATTCCGTTTTTATGAGAAATCAACAGTTGGAGAAAGCTTTTGGATTTTCCAATGGAAAAGAGCAGGAGGGACGCTGCTTCTACAAGTTCCGCCTATTAGCGCCTGGCTCGCCAGCCCCTCGGCTGCTGTCAATTTTCCATTGCTGGAAACCTTAACTACAGGAGTGGATGTTTTTCCCGCAGACGCAGGGGTCAGCAGCTCCCTGCACACAACCATTCCACCCAGCGTGAGCCGTTGCTCCTGGAAAGCTGTTTTCCACCCGACGCAGCCTGGTTTGGTCTGACCGCAGGGAGCGGAGTGGCCGGAGAGCTGGACCATCTCTCGACACTCCAGCTGTTCCTCTGCCCTTCCTGCTTACACATCCCAGCACAGCTCCATCCGTCCTGCAGCAGCTGCCCAGATGTGCCTGTGCTCCAGATGTGCAGCATCACAGCAAACCGGCAGCAGCCCTCGCGGGTGTCCCCACAGGGCTTCTGTCAGGGACATAGAATCACCGAATCATCTAGGTTGGAAAATACCTCTAAGATCCTCAAGTCTAACCATTACACCAGCACTGCCAAGTCCACCTCTAAACCATGCAGCTAAGGGCCTTATCTATGTATCATTTAAATACCTCCAGGGATGGTGACTCCACCACTACCCTGGGCAGCCCGTTCCAGTGCTTGACAACCCTTTTGGGGAAGACATTTTTGCTAATATCCAATATAAACCTCTCCTGGCACAGCTTGAGGCCATTGTCTCTTGTTCTGTCACTTGTTACTTGAGAGAAGAGACCAATCGCCACCTCACTACATCCTCCTTTCAGGTAGTTATAGAGAGCAATAAGGTCCCTCTGAGCCTCCTCTTCTCCAGACTAAACCCCCCCAGGTCCCTCAGCCGTTCCTCATTACACTTGTGCTCCAGGCCCTGCACCAGCTACATTGGCCTTTGTTGGACCTGCTCCAGAGATTCAGCAGGGATTCCGAGCCATGGCTCATGCTACAGCAGATCCCAAATAGCTTGAACTTCAGGCACTATTCAGCAGTTCTAACACAATGCTTGAGGTCAGCACGTGCACAGGGCTGCAAGACCTCAGCAACGTTGCTAAACTCAGCCTTGTTTTCTGAAGAACTTCAAGGTATTTATGTTTTTGCAAGTGGGAACACACTCACCACCTGCCAAATGCACCACATTCATCAAAAACACAGTTTCCAACACGTTAAGTATTTAGAAGCAACGCCAAAGCTGCAGGACAATAAACAGCAATAACACTGGGGTGAAAAAAGGAGGTTTCACTTAATTCTTCTGTTGCCATCATGCACAAAAGTAAGGCCAAATCCTGGAAGCCTGCTCCCTGCCTCCAGCCCATCCTTGTCACCAGGACCATCACACCTCCATTCCTGGTTGGGCCTTTGTGTCCCCTGAGGCTTCTCCCCTCTCCTCTTTGGGTCCCAGCAGGAAGGGCTGGAGCTGTGGGATTAAACCTCACAGCCCGGGGGTGGAATTCTCTGCCTGGCTCCAGAGGTTTCCCGATCTCGGTGCAGCAGTGAGTCAGTGGAGAGCGTGACTCAGTGTTCAGTGCACAGAGCAGGGAAAGCAAATACAGGCAGCTCCAACGTGCCAAAACGGTGGATCCCATGGTTCTGGTGCCAAGGACAAACCTCAGCCACATCTGGCAGGGGAAGAAATGAAAAGCAGGATCCTTATGGTCAAGTCAACCCAATAGAGGTGAAGATAAGCCCTGTCTGCTCACAGGATTCCTGAAATCCATCACCAATCCAAACCTGGGGCAGGAGGAACACCTTGTGCAGGGGCAAGGTTTGCAAGTGAAGGGAAATCCCCCCAGGATCCTTTCCGCCACCGGGTGTTTTCCATTGGGCACGCAGCAACCACAGCTCACGAAGGTGGGATATTTCCCTTTTCTAAGTGTCCCTAACAAGCAACGCAATCCCCTGGGAAGGCTTCTGGCACCAGGGAAAGTGCAGGGCCAGGAACCTATGGAGGAAAAGCCGTCCTTCACGTTGCACTGCAGCCCCTGCGCCAAACCCAGCAGCTGTGGCAGTTCCTGCTGCCTGACGGGCACACAAGGTCAGTATCCCAAACCCACTAATTCTGGGAGGTTTTATGCATGGAGGGAAAGCATCCAGTGAGAAACCCCCTCAGTGGATCTGCATAATTCCTGCTCATGGTCTATAGGGACATCATTGTTCCCAGGGACCTCGATGCAAACCACGCTGTCCCCCCCCTGCCACCACGGGCACAATCACTTTAAGGGTAAAAGCCAGAAAGCAAAGCTGTGCTAAGGAGCTATAGCTGAACAGGCTGGTTTGAGGCCACCGCCTGCAGAAAACCCGTCCCAGGGGAGCAAGGGTTTTCCTGAATCAGGAAGGGTGACAAGGGCACAGGACCAGGGCTGGGCTTTTCTCAGTATTTTCATTCAGGTGGCAGAGAAATCTGACAGCAACAGAAAGGAGCTGGAAAAACAAACAGGTGTGTCCGGCAGCAAAGGGGCTGTAGCTATAGCAATAGCAATGGGACAGGCCCTGTTGACAAAGGGCTGCACAAAGGACCTTCTTTTAGAGATTAAAAGCAGTTTATGAGCTGGCAGAGCTCCCCGGGAAGGCGCCGGGGCTGCCACTGTGGCCCTGGGAAGCAGGAGCTAAAAAACCAGGGTGGGGGGAACACAGAACCATAGACTCATAGAAGGGTTTGGGTTGGAAAGGACCTTAAGATCCTAAGGTCCAACCCCTGCCATAGGCAGAGACACCTCACACAAACCTGGTGCCCGCAGCATCCCCTGGCGCTGGAGCTGCAGTGGGTTTCTGGGTGGCCCATGGAAATGGGGTGGTCACACAGGGGCTGCTCCCCAGGGCATGACAGGGTCCCCAGAGGGATGGTTTATTTTGGGGATCCCCCAAGCTCTGCTTGTCAGGATGTCGTGTTTCTGGTGTCACCATTTGCAGGTGCATCCTAGGGCTAAATGCTTGCTAGCTTATAGAGCTGTCCAAGACTTGGATGGTGCCTGAGCTGGATGCCACCTTCAAGCCTTCCTTGCTCCCATCCCAGGCACCTGCAAAGGGAGAGGCAAAATGCTGCTGGAGGGTTGTGCAGCCGCTCAGAAAGCCCTGAAGGCAGTTCCCAAAGCAAGACCATGACTCAATACCTGACCATGACACTGCATCTGGGCAGTACAGCATCCCCAAACAGCCACAGGACCCTGTCTTGCCTTCCTCCTCCTGTGTCCCCTGCAGAAAGTGAGATCTTGCTCAGCAAAAACCTCCTGGGACATCCAACACAGCAAAAGAGGCATATGAGAGCCAGAAGCTTGGCTGAGCCACCGGAGAAGATCAGAGGGACAAGCTGCACCGTGATGAGGGCAGAGCAAGGCTGGGGGAGCCAGTGGTGGGACACAAAAACCAGCCTTTGACCAGAGTGGTTCACACTCAGGTCAAGTTTTGCTGCAAATGAGGGCTCCCAAATACTGACGCGAAGCACTCACAAGCTGGGGCTGAGCTGCAATTGTCTGTTTTAACTTATCCAAGACTTACCAGCAGATTAGTTTGTAATTAAAGCCATAAATCAGCACTGACAACAGCATGACTCCACATGCAGCCACCTCACACCACATGAACACCCCTGCAGCTGACAGTGGCCCAGGATGAGAGGAGCCCAAACCTCACCAGCAAGCAGATCTCTATGTCAGGGAGAGCCTGGGACCCTGAGGGATATTTGGGAGAACAGGCAAGTGGTGATGCCTCTCCCACCTGGATTTGGCAGCCAGAATGCTGCCCAGAGCATGGTGGTTCCCAACTCTAGAAGATGCTACATGGGCAACCATAGGAACGTTGTGGGAACCAAAAGGAGAGCACAGGCACCTGATGGGTGCAGCAGGGATCCGCCTGCTTCCCCAGCGGCCTCAGGGAAAGGGCAGTGTAAAAATCAGAAGTCATGTTAAGACAATCCCCTGCAGTTTATGCCTGTGCAAGCGAAGCAATCGCTACTCTCTGGTCTCCGTTAGCTCAAGCGAGGCCGAAGTCTGGCTAAGCCAGGTGAGGCTGTGCAGTTCTCCGAAATAAAAGAAGGAAAAGTCTTAAAAGGAGAAAAGCCAAAGGCTGCCTTGGGCAGCCCGTGGGGTGTCCTGGCTGTGTCCTTCAGGGCAGTAAATGGCTGGTGGGCCACTTGTGTGCTGGCAGCCACATCCTGAGGTTGGGAAGGATCTGGAGACAAGCCCAGGCAAAGCCAGCACTGCCACTCAGCACTGCACTGGTGAGGAGTCATGGGCTGCTTCCTAGGGCAATTCAAAAGCAGGGAAAGCAAGCTCCTCTTGCTCAGGAGCCCAGGAATAATGCATGTATTGCAAAGGGCAGAGCAGTCCCAGCACTGACACACAAGGGGGTTGCAACTCAGAGGAACTGCAGAGCTGCTTTTAGAATCACAGAATCAACCACGCTGGAAAAGGCCTTTAAGATCACCAAGTCCAA
>NW_009935255.1:0-5851 GCF_000696875.1 Nestor notabilis | reverse complement strand
ATGGTCACTACAGCCAAGGCTACCCTGGAGTACCACATTTCCAACCAGTCCCTTCCTGTTAGTGAGAATTCTTTGCAAGGAAGCAAAAACTCCATTACCAGTTTCTTCTAACCAAAGCAACTCCAAAGTTTCTCTTGCTAACAATCAGGTCAAAGGGCACATCTATCTCTTAACTAAAAACTTTTTTTTTTTTTCCCTTCCTCTCTGAAACTTCTAGTGTTTAATGCTGTTGTCACTTGGAAGAATACTTCAAATTAGTTCAGGGCTTAAAATTTAACCTGTGTTTAAAACTGCTTCAATCCTGCAGCACTGTATATGCACTACTTTGTAGAATCACAGAATCACAGAAGGGTTAGGTTTGGAAGGGACCTGTGGAGATAATCTAGTCCAACCTCCCCTGCTAAAGCAGGTTCACCTAAAGCAGGCTGCACAGGATCACATCCATGCAGGTTTTGAATGTCTCCAGATATGGAGACTCCACAACCACTCTAGGCAGCTTATTCCAGTGGTCTGTCAACCTCAAGGTAAAGAAGTTCTTCCTCATATTCAGATGGAAATTCCCATGTTTCAGTTTGTGCCCACTGTCACTTGGCACCACTAAAAAGAGTCTGGCCCATCCTCTTGACACCCTCACTTCAGATATTTGTATGCACTGATAAGATTCCCCTCTGAGTTGTCTGTTTTCCAGGCTAAACAGGTTCTGCTCTCTCCAACTTTCCTCATAAGAGACGTGCTCCAGTCCCCTAATCATCTTTGTAGCCCTCCACTCAACCCTCTCCAGTAGTTCCTTGTCTTTCTTGAACTGGGAAGCTCACAGCTGGACACAGTACTCCCGATGTTTCCTCACCAGGACAGAGTAAGGTCAAGGCCTCACCCTTGACCTGCTGGCCACACTCTTCCTGATGAATCCCAAGACACCACTGGCCTTCTTGGACACAAGGGCACATTGCTGGCTCATGGTTCACTTGTCTACCAGGACTTCCAAGTCCTCTCAAGAACTGCTTTCAAGTAAGCCAACCCCTAACCTATACTGGTACTTGGTATTATTCAAAATTAGGTGTAGGACCCTACACTTGCTTTTGTTGAACTTCATTAGGTTCTTCTCCAATCAACTCACTATCCTGTCCAGGTCTCGCTGAATGGCAGTACAGCCTTCTGTCCACAGGTAAATAAATTAGACAACACAAAAAGTGCCTCATTCATCAGTATTTCACCACTGAATAAGTCTGCTTACTGTAAGAGAATGCACCATTCTATAACAGGAGTGGCACAGCAGATTATTGGTTCTAGGATGGATGTGTTTTAAAGAAAGTGGTGGAAATACGACAATAATCATGTCTGTTAACTTTATTCCTTGCCTTTTATTTAAAATTAAGGGACATATTAAAACCTATGACACAAACCAATTCATTTTATGGCTTATATTATACCTTATAAAATATATTATCCTGGAAACATAGCTATTGATTTTGCTGTTATTTTGTATACCAAACTATATTGAAGTTTGCTGTGCTATTGAACAACATTGTTCTTCTTTCTGCATTGACATCTGAGGGTCTGCATAGTCTGCATTCATTAAACATAAAGATTAAAAGCCAGACACTGCATAAAAAGTCCTCATAACAGTAGGAGGTTTTTTTTTTTAATTAAAAGTCTTGAAATATCTCTGAGTATCCAAATAATGATAAGAACTTACTTCCGTTTCCTTTCAATTTCTTCAGAGATTTTAAGATTTGACCTTCAAGTCCACTAGAAACCCAACAAATGATTTAATCTGCAGTTCTATTTGAAACGAATTATTCCACTTCATCTCACAAGTAACATAGGGAAGAGCAGATGGACCAGTTTTAGGATGATTGAGGTGCTAGTGAACTGAAAGGTAATTAAGGAAATACACTGGTTAAACAAGCCTGTGAATGTCAGAAAACACTCCATTATAAAGTAAAAAGTCAAATTATTGTCTATCTGATAAATATGCAATATCTATTAAATGTCTAATATTCCCAGAAGGGAAATTATAATATTCTTTTTCTTTCCTTCTCTTTTGATTTTATGCAATAATCACTGAAAGACTGAATAATGAATTCACCTCCAGTGTAAGTTCCATGTAGTACAGCGTATATGACCAAAATATCAAAAGAAGTCTCCAGTTTTCTTCAAAGCACAATTTGTTCCTGCATATCTACTACTACCTGTAGATAATTTGTGACTGAAGGTCCAGGTATGTGTCCTGCAGCACTAATTATGGTCATTAGAGATGTGTGTGCTGGACTTAGATGCTGATTTCAGGTTTAAAGCTGTTTCTTCAGCTGCATGGTTAATATCACAGCTCTGCTGACATTAATGCAAATTCTGCTGCCACCGAAAGTTCACTCCAGTGCACTTGAAATGGGCTACACTAAAACTCCCCCAAAGTGAATATTCTCTTTGAAACTGGGTAATTACCCTTGGTCTGTAGTCAGTGGAAGACCACTTATAAAGTAATTTTCCCAGCTATTTTGGATGAACCAGCTTTCTAAGTAAGTAGGTTTTGATTGGCTGTTCTTTCCTTTGTCTATCTTCTACAACCCCCAGATGTTTTCTCTCACTGACCACTCTCAGATCTCTGGAATAAATGGGCTCTCTGTGTGCATCAGGCCCTCCATCTCCCCAGAAGAAATTCACTGTAATAATTCACCTCTATTGTAGCATGTATTGTCTCACTGATTATCAATATTGACATGTTTTTAATTTTTTAATATTGCTTTACGCGTACACACGCAAACATTAGCAATTGGTAGCACAATATGTTTAGTTCATGATCTGATTCATTAAAGATCATAAATACACATTACTGCTTCTGTGCATCTTCCTACTTACAATATGACAGCACAGGTGTTTGAGTAGACTTTTCCAGACCTTGGATAGGCTAAGCCATCTTGCTTTTTAGTCTATTTTCTGTCTGCTTTTCAATCAGCCTCTCAGGTTTTAGTTATGTTACTTGCACAACTATATTAATTAGATGTTGTATTTTTCTAGCTTTCCTACTGCCTTAGCTGCACTTATCTCTCCCTGCTAGCTACAGAGGGAGCTGGATGACTGCTTCGAACTCGATACTTAGCTTTTAAGCAGCTAAATTTAGAAGAAGATACTTCACACCCTTAATACTTTTGATTCCCAAACAGAAACCCTAAGGAAGGCTTGAGTTTCAGAAAAGAAGAAGCCTCCATCTTCTGAATATGAGGCCAAGTTACACTAAGCACTCAGAAGTTGAGGTATTCAGAACCACCAGTGGTTTTGACAGCATTTATTAATGAAATACAGATTAAAAGATATTCTTCATGCATAGAGTACTCTTACAAGCAATACTATCTTTAAAATTTACATAAATATTCACCACACCCGTTGTGAGCTGGCATACTCTGCAATTTACTTTGCAGTGAGAAAGACTTCCCTCTTCCCAAAATGACTGAAACCTTATGAAACCAATTCTAGTTTAGAAGCATATTTATATGTACATACATAACATAGAATATATACTTCAGGGAAAGGAGTGAGTTTTAAACACAAGACTGCTGTCAGGATATCAGCTGTTACTCTTAGTTACGTTAGAGGATTAATTGTATCCTCTACAAAGGTCAATGTAGCAGGCAAAGATTGCAAAGAAACTGCTTTAGAGATAGCTATCTCCCGGATAAATTAACTGGTGCTTTATCTTGATTATGGTTTATTCTATATTCCAAAGAAGCTTAAGTAGGTGAATGTCACAGTCGATAAATACAGATTACTCAGCTTTCACTGGAAACTGATCTCCACAAGGGAAATCTATGGTAGACTTGTTCCTTAAACACAATGAAAATGTTTCACTTCACAGTGCAGAAAAATGGGGCCTAGGTTTGGTGCTTCATCAAGTTGGACAACTAATGCAGTGAAATAACTCATATTCTTAAAGCACTGATTATGCTTTCCTTTTTTTAGTATATCTAGATACATATAAATTAGTCGATTGCTCTTACCTTGGTTTCTTATTTTTCCTGCCTTTAAAAATGTATTCATAACATTATGCTCTTCTAAATCCTAAACAAGATATAACTAGAGCCAGGAAAATGAAGACATTAATCTCTAAAAGAAATTAAATATATTTTCTTTTCAAACCCTTTGATACAACGGTGACAGAATATGATTATGTACACAGACATATTTTTTAAGAAACTTGGATGAAGAGCCTATTCCATGTTTATGAAATTGTTGCATGGATTAGCATCTCTATTGTGAAGAATAACATGTGGTTTGTTTTTTGGGTTTTTTACAAGTCAAAATCAAATTTGAGTAAGACATTCCCCATTGCCAAGACTGGATATACTGTATTAGTAGCAGTTACTGCTATTATCATTATTACTAAAGGTGAAAAGTGAGGAAAGAAAAAGAAATATAACTCTCTTCAGAATAGAGTTAGTAAGATAAAATAGCAATAATAGTTGAATACAAGATAACTGAAAAATCAAACACTAAGCATGTCATTGAGGATGTTGGACAAGAAATAGGTATATGTGACTGGTCAAATGGAAGACAGGATGTCTTCCCAGGCAGGAGGACAGAAACCACACAGAAACAATTTTGAAAAATAGAGGAAAATGAACTGTGCTTTGCTACTGCACACCTGATTGACACTGAAGTAGTGCAGAACAATAATCCTGCTCATTTTTGCTCGATTTATGACCTCAAAAAGCATGGGTGAAATTAGTTTAGAAAGCCATAGACTTTCCATTGAAGATCTATTAGCTTTTACTTATAAAGTAATTGAGGTCATTAATATCAAAACATTTGAGCAAAATACGTATATATATGTATGTGTGTGTGTATATATATATATATATGTATATCTATATATATCTCCATCCTGGATTATGGCTGTATTAATAAAGAATCTAGTTGTAAATTCTCTTACAAAACAACAAACCCCCAAAACCAGCTCCCTAAAACAATTATTTCATTGACAACCTTGAAGAAAAATATTTGTTATTACTTCAAGATGTATTTAAGAAGATCAAAGAAAAGTGTGTATACCAGGAAGGATATTTTTGAAAGTATAGAATTTAGAACTTTAAACTATTTTAAGAAATCCAATAATAAAAAGTAGTCAGTTCTACTCCAAATCCATGACATACATGAGACACAGTAATGAATACAGACTGATGCCTGAGCATGCCTTCAAAAAATTATCTATGTCTCTGGAGCAGTAAGCCTGAGTCAAAATTCTTCAAAAACACTGAGGTTACATCTTAGAAAACAGAGTTTAAGGGAATGGCATAAAAAGCAAGAAGAAAATATTCAAGAAATAGATGAAAGCTTGGGAACTTTAACAGCCATGCAAGAGTAAAATGTTACTGCAGTGTAGGAAAAATAGTAAAAGATAAAAGATATACGGACAGAGAAAGCTCCTGAAGACCAATCAAGACATTTTTTGAAAAACAAACTCAAAACTGTGAAAGATTGGGAAAAACATGTACATTGCTTAATTTTATAGAGGAAAAAACTGATACAGTCTGATTAAGCACACTAATTACATTCCATGAATTGAAGAAAATGAAAAAATTACTCAGTAACAGAATTTTGAAAGAGAAGTGAAAAAAACATGAAGACTGGGTGTATCTTGAGTAAAAAATAAATATAGTATCTTCAAATGCTATTGACTGACCCTTTTTCCCGGCATTTCCAGTTATTTGAGATAATGCAAATGGATGAGGGACTCAGACCAACTGGGGTACATCTAGCTGTTTAGTTTGGGTATTTTTGTGTGTCTGTGTCCTTTTAAAATTTTAATTTAAAATCTATCAATACTGTAGTGTCCTGGGTTCAGCTATAGCAGTCA
>NW_009935254.1:0-782 GCF_000696875.1 Nestor notabilis | reverse complement strand
TCACTCCACCTAGTAAGGGCCTCAGTCCTGCCATCAGCCATATATTGAACTCTGTTCTCTTGGAAACAGTACGGTTTCTTGCTCAAAGGCTGTATAGCATGTATTGTCCATGCACGCACACACTTCTGCACTGGGAGATCTGGGTGTGAGGCTATTGAATTACTGGTGTGGACATAAGGAATTTCTTTTAAGGTTCATCTGTAAAGTGCCAGCTGCATGTCTGACTGTAGAAATAGCAACAGTGCCCTTTGTATACATGACTTTAAGGGCATAATTTGTCTTATATTGGAATAATAACTACTGTCTTCTCATGCTTAGTGTTGCAAGAATAGCCAAGAGGCATTCAGCATGCATGAAGCCTGCAGCAGAGATGTTGTATTCTCCGTAACATGTGGTAGAGTCCTCTATTGTTTCTGGAAATCTTTGTAGCTTGAATGCATTATTAGGCTGTCTCATCATTTGCATGCATGATAAACTGGGCACTTTTGACTTGTTTTATAAAACTGTGGCTATGAAAATGAAATGGCCTTTAATTTCATTCGGGCAACAAAGTGAATAATGAAAAGACACAAAGTAAATAATGAAAAGACACATCCATTTTCCTGCTGGGAAGTTCATGTGTGCTTTAAGCCCCAGAGTTGACTGTGGGCCGAGACTGTGCCTTTGCCATAGTTATTCACCACTTACACTATTGGAGTGCACAGGAGGACTGAGTCCCACTACTGCCCCGGACCTTACTATGCTAGGTGCCGTACAAGGAAGGTCTGTGAACCTCACAAGCT
>NW_009935253.1:2143-27821 GCF_000696875.1 Nestor notabilis | reverse complement strand
AACCTCCCCCCTCCCGAGAACACGCGCGGGTCCGCCCGGCACCTCGGGAGTATCCCATTGCCTTTTTCGTCCCTTACGTAAAAATTGCCTCATGCCCCGATAAGGAGATGAGTGCTAGGTGCACCGAACTGGGGCAGTTACAGCGCCGGCTGGAGTGTGCTGCGTGTCCATGCAAAGGGACGGGGCTGCAGAGGGGCACAGGAATCCCCGGAGGAGGATTTTGGCCTGAGACTTAAGTAATGTCTTTGAAAGCGTGAGGGTGTTAGCAGTAAGGGGGTGAAGTTGTGTAACCAGGTACAGTGAGCTACAGGAATATGTTTGTTGCACCTTCAGCACTATCTCCAGGTTTTAGTTGATGATCGGTTTGAGAAACTTGAACGTCGTTAACTATTAGCAGGGTATTTTTTTTTTACCCCTTTCGTGTGACATTCTTTTAAAAAATAAGAACCTCACACATAGTGTGGCTGGGCTCCTGAACGTAAGCATGGATCTCAATGCCTTAGTAACTGCTGAAGTTGTTACTGACATTCAGTGGGGTGTCTGCACCTTTGGGTATGCTAAAAACACTAGGTATAGGCTTAATATAGGAGCTGGAGTTCATGCGAACCTTCATTTCTATAAATGATCCCTCTAGGGAAGCAGTAGTTTAGAACAGTCACTCTCTAACTCGATCAAAATGAGCATTTAGTAATCCAATATAGTTCTTTGGCTGTTTGGAATGTCTCTTTTAACTGACTAATTGTACTTCATGAAAGAAAGTTTGACATTTAGCTGGAGCCCCTTGATAATAAGTATTAGTTGTTCGTTTCTGTTGAGTGTGGGTTTTAACTTGCCTTGTGAGGTCTTAAGACCTTCTATAAGCACATGCTGTTTCAGTGTGTAAGTAGACTTTTAGACTGTTAGATTTGGGGGTTAACTTCTAGTTACCTTTCTATTCATTCTTTTCTGAAGGTTTCATTTGTAATGGTAAGAACTGGTAAGCTTTTCCAGTTGCCCCTATTATTATTGATTCAACTCTGCTGACTCAAGTACTGCAACCATTTGCATGTACCATGCAGCTCTTCTTGGGGGGGTGGTGGTGGTGGCATGTTTTAAGTACTATCAGTGCCTTTAACAGCCTTTTATATGTATTCAAAACAAAATTGAAACCATATTAAAAGTGATTGTGACCGTGCATTACTTTTGTGTGGCAAGTACTGAAGTACTTCAAAAGTGCCATCTGGAGTAACTGACTTAAAGAAAATAGTTTCTTTCTTTATGATAACCTAAGTACCATCTGGGCTGAGCTGAAACTGGACTCTGACACTGCTTTTTCTGATGGTAGGCTGCTTGAAGTTGCAATACAGAGGCTGAGCTCCATGATGTCTGATCCCTCTTCCCTACTGACTGTCTTTTCCCAAGTCAGCTGCTCTGATGTGTCCCTTTGTTTACACCCACACTGCTTGTTCTACCTCAAAACAAATATCAACACTGTTATTCTTTCCTCTGGTGATGGTGATACTTCAGCCCTTCTGCTGCACACAGCTTTTGTGTTGTATCAAGTGTAGTGAGTCACTGGGTTGTACCTAGTGGTTGGGTTTTGGAGGGCAATGAACAGGCAGTGGATACGAGTTATGTGATCTAAACTAGCTTAAATTGCTCTAGATCGCTCAGTTGTCAAATTAGCATTACTCAAGCACAAGGGATCTGCAGTTGGAGCTGTTGGACTTAGAGCAAGACATCTAGAAGTGGAGGGAGGTTGAAAGGGGAGTCCAAACCCTATGTAAAGGTGGAGCAGTTGAGGAATATTAAAGTTGTTTAATGGGTGAGATCTTGGATAGCTCTTTTCAATGCCAAGAGGATAAACAATGACAGGAAGAGAAAGGAATGTACAACAGTAGCTCTGAGAATAAATACCTGTTCTGTCTCCCATATGCTTTGTTTCTTAGTAAAGGCATTATGGGGAAAACAGGTGTCTATGGCACACAGCACTTAAATGAGTTGTTTTAATTCTTGAAGACTTTGTTAAAGTAAAGGTTAACTGGCAATTCTTGGTTGTCAGCGAGACTTAAAAACAAGGGTCTTACCAGAACACAGAACAAAACTCAACAACATAATCCCAGGTTGCTTCAATAAGCATATGAAGGCAGACTTCTATTTTTCTCTCGGGCAAGCTGGCTTGTATTGTAACTTGAGCAGGTAAATAGTACCACAGCACCATATATACGCATGCTTGTCATCTTAAGTGGCGTGTTCTGGATGCTGATAATGCTCTAAGAGAAGGGATATTCAATGACAGTCACAAAACGCAACTTCAAGTTAGATGTGGATGGTTGTTCTCCCTGCCAACCCCCCAAATACTAAGCTTCCCAGTGCCTTTGCTAATGAAACAATGAGCTGTATCACCAGGGAATCAGTATAGTAGCTGTTCTTGTATTGACTCCTGCTTGGCCCCATTTAGGCACAAGAACAGTTCAAATCATGACAGTCAGAACTTTGGGTAGTTTTTAAGTGTTTAAAGGAAGTGGTGAGTGGGGATCTCTGACCACCACAGCCAGTTCGAGTGCTAGTCTGACTAGCTGGAGCTGAAGGGAGGTTCTTTTCTATGTATGTCTGTAAAGCTAAATGACTGTTCCTTCTCAAATCAACCTAATTGTGAGCTCGAGCGGCTTTTGGAAATGTCTTAAAATTCAATGTACATGCTTGTTCTTATAGATGTCCTTTGTTTTTGGGTTTGTTTTTTTTTTTTTTTTAAGGACAAAGGCACTTTGTTGTGCCTTGGTAGTAATGTGAAATAGAAGCCAGGATCTGCCCATTTTTTTTCTTATGGGTAAGGTGCAGGAACAACTAAAAGAGTGAGGTGCCTCTGACACCCTTCACTGCCTCCCAGAAAAAGCCAACAGCAAGTATGCAGATCAGTATAGCAGTAGATTGGCAGAGTTCACCCCCCAGGGGAGGTGGGGGAGGACAATCTGTGTTCTCTATACTGCCCCAAAACTTCATGCTCTTTAAAAAGAGGCAGGAGACAACTGAGAGTGTAAAGCTTCTCTTCCAGTCTCCAGAGCTGTCAAGCCCAGGGGTGTTGCAGACTGAGGCATTTCTCTGACTGCTTTTATTTCATCTTTCTGCCAAATCCTTGCTGACACAGAGACTTGTTAGAGTAGGCAGACTTGTCTAGTTCAACCAGCAAAATCATGCAGGGAGGACGCAGTTAAATTGGTAGCACACGGTGGAACCAGAAGTGCGAGTCCTCTTCAACATAAACATGGATCACTGAAACCAGGGGAATAGCCATGCCCTTGTTGGCCCTAGTTGCAGAGTGTTGTAAATATTCTCCAACTTGGGATGCAGAAAACCCTGCGCTAATACTGTTCTCAAACAGGAGAAATGTGGCATTATTTCAATTTAGAGTGGATACAGCTCCTATTTCAAACCAAAAATGTCTGATTAAAAATTAAATTAACAAGTTAGAAAACGATTAAATACTTAATGTGACAGCTCAACAGTTTTTACTTGTGCGGAAAAAATCTTGCAATGTAATGTTGAGTGGGTTGAGTTTCTGGCAATTACATAGGATTTGCTTTTAAAATATTTGAGTAGTGAATTCTGAGGGAATTATGGAATTAAGATCACTTTCTAGATCAGAGCTGAGATGCATATCTCTTGGGTGGCTGGTTGTGAAAGAAGCCTTGGTTTACACTGGAGTACTGGTTATATCCTGGCTTACACTAGGTTTGTCTACAGGATAATCATTTTAGTGGCACTAATCTGAAGTATTAAGGTGATGCTAGTCTGTGTGTTAGCTTCCGTGGAGATCTGTATGGCAGTAATATTCTGTATTATCCTGTATAGTTAAGACTCCAAGGTCCTGCCCATGTCAAACTTGACTTCAGTATCACTTAAAATGCTGTAACCACCCTGTCTTTTTAAAGGACTCTTTGGATTTTTAGATAACAATCTTTGTTGCTCTGATGCTTTTTGGGATGCTTAGATAGTGTACCACTCACCTTCGCACTCTTGCAGTTTAGGGCCCCATTATAGCAGATTAGATAATTCTGTTTCTTGTGAGGATGTATTGACAGAATCATCAAAGCTCATTGCTCATGCTGACTATAGATAATATCATGCTAAAACACATGCTTTGCTATAGTGTGGAGTCAGAGCAGCACAAGTAGCCTGAATTTCTGTTACACTGCAAATAACGTAATGGAAGTGACTTGTGTTAAACTTTACTAGCTGCACTTAATAGTTTTTTGAGTGTTCCTCTTGCAGAAATAATCTGAAGTATGCCTTTTCAAACAAGAGTGTTTTTGACAGCAGTCACAAGAGGAAAAATTCAGGGATGCTGGAAGCTTTGTGAAGTGAGGTTTAGCTAATCCTCAGAATGGAGGGGCCTGGTAGCTCAACCAGTTGTTTTAACAGGATGGAGCAATATTGACCTGCTTTATAAGCTTACTCCTTGATGGGGCAGCTACAGTCACAGCCAGTTGACTCTGGCTAGGTCAGTTTACTAATATTTCAGGGGAGGAACCAAGCTTATCATAAATTAGGAGTTCTTTCCTTCTCTGCTCCTCCAAACAAGGCAGTGTAAGTTTTGCTGAAGTATGGACATAGCAGACAGTAAAATGATTTTTCTGTTCTGTTAAGAGAATAGTGAAATGGGAGAATGCTGATGGAGATGCTGTGAGATAAGGAGCAAAATTAATCCTTACTGAGAAAATACTTTCATTAGAAGGATTCCTGCTTCATTACCATCTTTATTTGAGATGGAAATGTTAAATCAATCAAATCCCACTGAAATGTCTTGCCTTGTGTGATTGGTGGCGATTCCAACTTCATTATTAAGAGTTACCTGCTCCAGAACTGTAAACTGTAAGGATCTGTTGTTTGGTTTGAGAAGCTAATCTGGGCTCAATGAAGTAGAATGAACAGTCTTCAAATAAAACCACATGTTGTGATTATAACTGATTCTGCCTTGACTGTACTGTTCTGTAGCTCTTTCTTGCATTTAAAAAAAATCACAGACTTGGAACAGTCTGTGCATATTCAACTAAGACAAGAATGCTCAGTCCCTTTTGTGGTTGGTTCAAGTTGCTGGGTTTTGGTTTTGGTGGTAGATTTGGGTTTTTTTTTAGTTCCCCCAAAGGCCTATTCTAAACAGTTTGAAAATAAGTGAACTTTGTAGGTAAAACTTGTTTCCCTCAGATAAGCATTCTGCTAAACTTTATTTTACTAATGTGTTTAATGCAACCTCTGTTTTGATCTGAAATACAGCATTTTGTTTCCAGTGTAGAGACTGGGTTCTAATGAAGCAGAACTGAACTGAAAGGTGGCTGCTGTTCTGAAAGTATGAACTAACCAAATACTAGAACAAACTTAGATGCCTTGAGAAAGAAGAGCAGGTGGTTTGGGTGAGGAGGAGGACAGGAGACTCTCAAAAAGCACACTGTCTGCTTTTTGTCCCAGTGTATTGGAACAGAATCTGGTAACACTTTACGTGCAGGCCTGTGCTATTGTTGCACCTGATCTGTGCTTCAGTTTCCAGTGTGGATATCTGTCAGTGGACTGGTTTAGGCAAGATTGCTCTATGGAATCTTGTAGGTCTGAGCTTTAGACCGCCCTGAAAGTGTAAATGTTCATATTTGCTTCTCCTGCCTACTCCCAGGTCCAAGGCATATCAGGTAGAACAGAGATCACATATCCAGACCTTGTAAGAACACTAAGTATAGAAATCTAATCAAATAGGATTCCATAAAAGTAACTGCTCTCCTGGGCAGGGATGTTAGCAGTGCTTGTACAGGTTTAGAATGCTAGTAAAGACTTCTTGATAGAAACCTTTTGTGAAGGCTTTCACATACAGGTTTTCTGTATGTGAAATGTTAGTTAAGGAAACCTATTTCCATGCAGGCATTATCACACCTAGGAGGTCAAGCTGGCGGGTTGGTTTTTAGGTGCCTTGCTGATCTAAAAGGTGATGCTGTCACGAGTCACTTAGAGAAATGTCTTAAAACAAGTCAGAATAACAACGTAGCTCAAGTTAGGATACGCAAACCTGTTATTCATATTATAAACAAGAGAAAAAACAAGCTGTCCTCAACTTGCACAGCAACTTAGGCATACAATGAGGAAAGCTTCTGCTGAACTCCTCAGCTGTTAACATCTCCCCATGGCATAGTGTTGCGATAGACTTTCTAGTGGATTTCCTAGAATCATGTTCTGTTCTTGTATGTCAAGCATCCTAGAGCTCTTCGTTCTGTTCAGAGTGTTGTTTCATGACCCGTGTGCATATGACTGCTCAGAAGATACTTGGATGGAATGTTTTTGTGGCTTTAGTTGTAGAGTTGGCAAGTTAATTAACTTTCCTGCTGTCCATGCTAAACTTGACTACATTAATATGACTGGCACTTAGGATGACACTTGACTTGCCAAATTCTAGCAGCTGTATGCGGTAGACATTGGAAGCTCTGTAGGCTCCTTTGTAGGTGAGAGTGTGATTCATCTGACCTATTTTTGACATTGCTTTGGGATGAGATGATCATAGTCTCAGAAATTACTTATCCTGATGAGGTCTCCTTTGAACGCTGCTGAGGGTGACAGTCTCAAATGCAGGCAGATGTGTGTACCCACCAAACAATTGTCTGACCCTTAAAAGTGGAAACATGCATCAAACACTGATGATAAAATGAAGGTGGCATTTCTGTTACACTGGGGGTGATGGATGAATGTGGCACTGAATGCTTCCTGGTGAGATACTTGCTTCCTTTTAGATGTGGGCTTAAGAATCGGAGTTCTTCCAATCCTTTTAACTATCCCAGTTCTTCCCTTCCTCATATTACCCCCAGAATTCAGACATTGCTGGGAATGGTAGTGGGTTTTTTTTAACAGACCTGTTCAACCTCCACTTCAACTTGTGTGATGTAACTGTGCTGGATTATGGTGTGATGGGATATACAGCATGCTTCAAGCAGGCTAGCCAAAGAAGGCTCTTCAGGAAACAGTTTCAATTGCTACCAAAATTAAATGACCTATACTAATTTGAATATGCATTCCAAACTTACTGCAGAGGAGCTTAATTCTGGCAGTCTAACTCTTCCAAAGCTTTAAACAATATTACAGAATTCGAAGGTTTTCATCAGTATGTTTTCTATTTCCAGTGTTTTATGGAAGCAGATTTGGGCAGGATAGTAACTGGAACACCACCTCCAACTTGAGAGAGAAACTTAAGTTACTGGGTTCAGGCATTTGCTTACTGGCAAGCAAACGGGGAGGGAGCGGGGAAGGACCTTCCTTCTGTGTATGGAAAGTGTGGGCTGTAGGAAAAGGACTGCTTTGAGTATGTGTAAACAGAAGGCTTTTATGGCACGAAGAGTGCTGCAGAAAGCAAATGTCTCAAAATAGGTCATCCCCATTCTTGCTTGTCTTTCTGACTCTCGGGTAAAATGGTGCATGGGAACAGATCCTGGTCTAGGTAAACTGGGTTACCGGGTCAAATCAGTAGCTGAGTATCTGTGGTTTGTGAGAGAGAGCTGGCTTTGAGACCTTTATGTTGAAATCAGTGTCTAAAGGAGCATTGATAGTGCCTATTGGTGACCAACACTGTGGGCTTAAGGGACTGTAAGAAGCAAGACAGTACCAAAGACCTTGCAAGCTTCTGGTTAGGGTGTTAACAGTCAGTTTTCAACTAAATAGCTATCCTGAGCTTTCAGTTGTCTGTCTTCAGGTATGTCACAACTCACGTGAATATGGAGCTACAGAACTTACACAATCAAGAAACTCTATTTTTAGTTCATGCCTAGAATAATGTGTCACCCTACTAGTTAAAGAATCCCAGCTTCTAGTCAAGTTTCTCTGGTAACAACCACCTTAATCCACAGACCTCCAGGAGCAGATTTAGGAGCTTCTGCCTCTCCCCTTTGGGCAAGTGCTGCAGTCCTCTTGTTTGCAGAGCTGAACTGTGGCCTGGCTGGGGACTTGATTGGGAGTAAAACTAAAAATCAAACAAGAAACCCCAACCATGTCCTCCATCCTTCCAAAACCTGCTTCACCATGCAAATCCATGGAAAGAGAATGCGGGTATAGCTGAGGAGATGGCAAATGAAGCATGTTGATGCAGTGGTACACAAAGCTGTGTAGCACTGCACTGGTGTAACTTCTGATAGCAACTTGCCAGGTAATGCTAACTATTCAACCCTCCCCAGAAATCCTCTGCAGTGAGAGGAGAATCACATCTGTAGAAGTCTGTAGTGCTGCCCTTATCAATGGGGTGAGCATGGAGCACTGGAAATAAATTGCCAGGCTACAGTGAAGAGTCTAATCTAAAGCTACTGGTTGGTAGAATCTCTTCTTGAGGCAGGTTTGTCTTCACTTCTTCAGTCTCACTCCAAAATAATGAGAGTGTCCTTCTAAGGCTAAAGCTGTTCTGTTCTAATTGCTGTCTTATTTGTCACTGCCAAGGTGGCTATCAGGATTGTGTGCATATCTTGTGCTCTGTTTTGTCTGAACTTTTTGGATGAGCTTGTGGAGCAAGCCAGAACATGATGGAAGCAGATAATACGGAGAGCTCTGGGAATACATCTGTACAGGGATATCATGTTACTTTATCATTATCTCAGCTCTAATCTAGAATCAGAGACTTAGAGCTGGGTGTGCAGGCAGAAAGGGAAATCTTGGAAATCATTACTGACCTCAGCTAAGTATCATAACTATGTGGAAGTCACAGCTTGGGGCATGGAGGAGAAGAGTCTGGAATGAGGGATTCCAGTTTATGCGGTTGTTAAAAGCTCCTGGATAAGTGCTGAGACTCTCATAAAGCAACCATGAAAAAATCCAAGCAAATGTAAAGCTCTTCTACAGCCTACTGCTTCGGGAAACTGTGTGCGAGTTGGCTAGATGATTTCTCCAGAAGCCTTAGCTAGGACTTGGGCTGTCTGGTCACTGGTTTTGTGCTGGACTCCATCTACTGGCTGCACAAAACTCAACCACTGTGTCAACTTATTGAAGAGGCTGCTATTAAAAATAACAGAAGCTTATATTTTTGAAAGCTTTGTACTGTAATGTAGCTTAAAATACACTGAAGTGTTCCTATGCAGTGGCTGGGTGGGTGAAACGTCAAGCTGAAGAGTTGAGATGCCGTACATAGCTGCTCCATGCGGCCATGGGGCTCTTCCTGCTTAGTCATTTTTGTTGACACTGTTTTGCTTTTGGATTGGTGAAAGTCTCTTGGCTTACATAAAGGCAGTGAGTGTGGGAACATCAGTAGCTTGGTGTAAACTAAACGCTGAATCTGGAAGCACAGCTTATGGTACTGCCTTGGCTCAAATTTAAAGCAGTGGTAACTTAGTTCTGTTTTAGTAAGAGCTAAACCACTGAAGGAGCACTGTGTTGTGTTGGCAGCTCCTGTAGGAGGGTAGGAATTGGACATTAAAGGCTGTTTGGGACTTAAACAACTTTGCTAGATTATGGGCCTTTAGTCTTCCTCACCTCCTAAATCAGGTAATGGTTCAGGACTGGGATTAAAGGAACTGAATGTCTAATTTATAAGCAGCCAGAGGATTCTGTTCCCAGTAAGTTGGTGCTTGGCAGCTGCCCAGGTTTGCACTGCTTTGGCTGTCAGCCTCTGCTTGAGCTGCAGAGGGCTCTACCTGAAACTGCTGCTAGACTGAATGCAAGATTGTTGTTTTTCTCTGGGAATAAAAATCTCTGTTGCATTAAACTGTCAGAAACACAGAAAATAATTTGCAAATACTAAGCCGTAGAGTGTAATATACAATAGTAGCAAGTAAATTGTACTTAATTAGGCATGGGCAGGGTGGAAATGTGTTAATATACTCATTTCCATTTAAAAAGTACAGCATATTTTAGCTAAACAAGAAATCTCTAAGAAAATCAGGTTGAAGAAATAAGTGGAGGGATCCAGTTCTTTATAGGTGTCTTACTTCTCTGCTTTTCCTAGGATTTGGAGGCTTTGGAGAGGATCTGTACCAAGAGCTTGTTGCACCTCTCCCTGCCTGGAGGAGGGAATGGAATCCTTTGCTTTGTGAAGCATATCCATCATTTGTGTGTTTGCCTGGGAAATGTCCTGTTCAGGCTGTGAGTAGTTAACTGGTGTGGTTGGTGGTATGTGACAGGCGCAGACAACAGTTGCCTGGTGTTCTTGAGCGCAGTGTCAGCGTGCCAGAGGCTCCCTTGGTGGTGGGCAACAAACCTCAAGGGCTGAGCACAGTGCCATGGGGACAGCCCTCTTCAGTTGGGATTTCAGTGTATGGATTTCACTGCTGTGTGAATCTCAACTTGTGAAGAGATAGGTAAGAGAGAGGCAACGCTACTAGTTAACTTCTCTGCAGCATTGGTTATCTCCAGGGGAAAAGCTCAAACCCAAACAAACCCTAGGCTTCAGTGTTTGCAAGTTTTAATGAGTAGCAGCTCTTAGCTATCCATGGTAAAGCAGCCAAGGATGATGTTTGTCATGTCCCAGTGCAAAACTTCCCTGAGATTTCCTTTTTTGTTTGCCAGCTAGCCATTAGCTGATGTTAAGTTTAGCATAAATAATCTGGATGGAAAGCTCATTTTTAACTTGCCTATAGTAATTCTGCATACCTCTAGAGGAGAAGGTGCCTGATCTTACATCCCTTGTTTTACCTCAAGTTAAAGTATTTGTGCAAGCAGTAGCTAATGGAACTATGCTTCAGCATTGCTACTGTGGAAGGAAAGTGAGAACCTTCTACAAGGCAGAGACTGATGCCACCCTCCTTTAAAAGTAGTAATGTCATAGTTTGCCTTATAGGTAACATCCACTAAGTAGATTTCCATAGCTGCTGTAACAGAAGATTTTTGTCAATGGCTGTCCCTTTCATACAGTTTACAGATTGTCTGCATTGCAAGAGTTGGCATCCAGCAATCTTATTCCTTCTCACAAGATCTCTTGCAATGTAGTGCTGCAAGATCTTAGGTATGAGTCAGAGTGTAAGAGCTGGCTTTCAGTGGGAACAAATACATAAAAAATGGTTCAAAGGACTTGAGGATAAAAAAAGTTATTTGGAGGCTGAAACAGATGTAAAAGGAAATTGAAATAGCATAGATCGAGAAACAGAGAAGAAAACGGTGTATGTTGGACTCAAAAATAGCATGGTATATTTAGACAGGGAGAAGTATGCTGAATTTTTTTCAGTCTCTTAACTTCTGGTAGGCTTTTTACATTCTTACCACTGGGAAGTGATAACTGGGAAACAATAAGGAAGCTAAATGTGAGCAGCTTCAGTTAGCATAGAGCTCCGCATAAACCCTTTTCTCCCAGTAGAATACAGAAATGAGGGAACTTGTGTTTTGGAGGCTTAAATTCAAGTTTGAAAGTATTAAGGTGAGATACTCAAACCTGATACCTGCAGTCTTCTGGTTGACTTCTGTAGCAATGCTGGATATTCTGTATTACAATGCTAATAAATAGCTAGCAGGATGTCTGAAGTGTCCTGAACAGAGATGGCTTTTTTGCACAATTAATACAATATTTTAATCCTGCATGAAAAAGGAGTTTGATTCAACTACTAATGTAGTGTAACTTTTGATATGTGGTGCTGGAGGAATGTCTGTAGTAGGGATGTCGTAAGGGACCGGTGAGGTCCTTGCTCCATGTGAGACACTTGGCTGGTCTCTCTGCCCCTTTCACCTGAAACTAAACAGAACTGTTACTCAAGCTCATGCAGCTGTTTCCACAATGTTTCATAGATGCCAGAGGGTGAAAACTGGTCTACTCAGTGAGGTGTGGCCATGCTGTAAGTTCTTGGTTTTGAAGCTTGCATCTTGCTTAAAGAGCCTGTGATAATGCCTTTTGCCTCAGGCATTGTCTTGACAAAGCATGATTTGGTTCAATACAGCAAGTCTTTGTCCTGCAACTTGGAGAGCGAATGGTTGACCTCATGTGTTGACTAAACCCCTGCTGAGGAGCTTTTAAGAAAACCCCTTCCAATACATTTATTGGGATTTTAGCACTGAATCCCTTTGTGGATGAATTTGAGTCTGAATTCACATTCCTGCTGTCTACCTCTTCATGACCTTGGTCCTTCATTTGAGCCGAGCACTTTATTTTCTGTGTGTGAACTTACTTTCTGTGAAGGGCTTGAGTTGGTTCTTCTTGCAATTTTTTGACTGTGCTTAAAAGGGTTAAGACCTTAACTGGCAAACAGTGACTGGGCAAATCAGTTTGGACTTAATGGTAACCTTTCACCATAAAGATATGAGGTTCTCACTCGGAGTTCTTCTGCATGTACCTGAGGGCATTATAAGGAACTCTGAACTTAAGTTTGTTGCAATGCCTAGAAATCAACATAGAATACAGCTATTGAGTTTACAACAAGGGAATATGGAGACTAACTGTACTGTGGAAAATAATGAGGGCTGTACAATGTCAAACAGGATCTAAAATAAGTGCAGTAGAAATTGTAAATCAAAATTGAAAAAAACCCTAATTTAATCTGGAGATTACTGACCAGCTGAAGGAACCACTTTTTCTCCCCTTCAACTATCCTAAATAGTCAAGATCCATTAGGACTTTGTATATACTGTTGGAAATGCTGGATCAAGATTTTCAATTTGGCGTCAATATAGCATTTACATTAGGTTTTGATCCAAGCTGTCAGAATTCTAGATAGTGGAGTTTTAGGCAGTACTCATTTGAAGTGCTTATTTCTGAATCTTATGCTTTTTCCTGGATCAGGCTGAACACAGAAACTCTATAGTGGAGCCTACGTCTAGATCTGACTTCTGCATAGCTATTTCCAGATAGGCCTTCTATCTGGCAGTAACTATATGAAGTAGCCTGTAAACTCAGAATCCAGTATTGCTCATCACTAGTGGATAAACCTGTGAAATAAAATAATAAGCTGTTACACTGTTCAGGGGGTTTATCTTCTGTGTTCTCTTCTAGTAGTTCAGAATGTAGTAAATCATTACCTCCAGAATGCACTGGTCTCAAAAGCTTTCACATTCTCAAAAAAGGGAAGTAGGATGTTAGTTTTAAATAAAAACATAGTGTGACTTTGGTTTTTCTGTTAACATTTTCTGGAGTTCAAGATAGACTTCAGTTTAATCTGGCTTCTCAGGGTTCTTACAGAACACTATGGCTTTTCTGTTAGAAGGAAATCTGGTTTCTGGCTTGCACCCCCACCTGTTGGTATCTAGGAGACCACGTCCCATAGCTCTGAGTCACTTCGGCCCTTCTGCTCGCGATGTACTTGGATAGCTCTAAAGTCAGGCTATGGGTCCCTGCTCTGGCAGCATGCTGTTGTGTGTGGCAGGGAGCTGAGGATATTCGCCAAGGCCATAAGTCCTTCAGTAGGTGCCAAATCACTGAAAATCATGGGGTTTTTTTTTTGGTCAAGTGTAGAGGCATGATCAAAACCAGCAAATGCATATCATAGACACCTAAAGTCACTCTTAAATTCTTTTTCCTACACAGAGCTCAACAAAAATCCAGTGGAAGGCTTTTCAGCGGGCTTAATAGATGACAATGATCTTTATCGATGGGAAGTCCTTATTATTGGTCCTCCAGATACACTATAGTAAGTACTGATACTTATACAGAAACTTAAGTGAACTTGGATTTACTAGTGCTAGTTTGGTCTAAGTGGGTAGTAGTTAACCTAAATCTTCATACTGACATAAGTTAGGTAACGCTGTTCTGTTGCTAGTAAAATACCTGTAAATAGCTGCATTTGCTATATAGAAGTTCTAAACTGCTTTGCTCCTCTGGGAAAAGGTAACACTGATCCCTTTGTGCTTGTGTAGAAATGAGGTAGAATAGGCTATTCTTACAGGCTGCTTCTGTTGTCTTACGCATTTAAGGCAGGTATAATCCAGTAATTTCAGTTATTGCTGTGAGGCTCCAGTTTAGCTGATAGTACAATTCTAAACCATTCCAACTTCATGCTGGTGATTGCAGGAAAATGCTCAAGAGGGATGTAGTTGGGGAAACCGCATCAGACCATATAATTAGCCTCAAGTCCTGTCAGTTTGAGATAGGAGATTTTCCTATGTGACCTAGAGCACTCCAGTGCTGATCAGATTTGAATTGTTAGCAGACCTTGCACAGTGAGCTTTAAAAAGCTTCTCTCCTTATCCTGAGGACTGAGTTCTTTAATTGACATTTGAACACGAAATCTTAAGTTTGCTGTGTTTTTACACTGCTGTATCTGAAGTGTACAGAAGTTCAGAGTACCTGAAGCACTCTGGCATATGCAGTGTCTTGGGTTTTTGTTTGGCTTAACCTTCCCCCCTGCCCCAAACAAAAAACTTAGCTAATTGAGAGAACAATTTCCTTCTCATAGAGATTATATATGATCATCTACTCTAGCTCCTGGGAAAAAGTTCTATGCCCAGAAGAGGTCAGTTGAAAGTGTAGCTCTTGAAGATGAACTTCTGTCCTCCTTCATTACGCTGTTCCAGTGGTAAATTACTGATACAGAAAGCCTAGTGGCATTTACTTGAGGTCAGTTTGAGTTCCAACATGAAGTTGTTGTATACCTCTGTCTGCAGACTTCTGAAGTACTTAAACACAGTAATTGAATTGCTTTGCTTCTCGTCATGCTCACTACATTATAACTCTCAAGTCTTGCCTGAGATGAATTCTTCAACTTCTGTTGACCTCTTTTGAACAGTCTTGTGGTGGCTCCATTATATTCTCATGGCCGTTTTCTAAATAGTGTCAGTAAAGAAATACTGCTTCTAACTGAACTTCTTATATGTTAAAAATTGCAATAGCAATTTTTTTCCCATTTAATAAGGTGCTGAATTTGTTTTGAGGCTTTTTAGATAAGAAGCTCTCTTCTGTTCCACTCCATAGTTGCTGAATTTCAAGGTAGTATTATACAGCATCCTCATTCCTGGTCTGTTTTATGATGACAGAAGTACATATAATAGGACATAATTGAACATAATCAGGTGGTTCAGAGTTCTCAAACTTCAGTCTCATTCCTGATCCCACTTGATTTATTCTGAGTTTACCTAAAAAGACTTTATAGACTCTACTGACAGAGACCCCTTGATCAGGAATAGTGCACAAATGTCAGTTAACAGCTGTACTTCATGAACTGGTTTCTAATGTGGATTTGATTGAAGAGCTCTATTTATGTGTAGACGATGAGGGGCAATAGGGATGCCAGTGCAGCTCAGTAGCTGTAGGATCTGCTGCTTTGAAAAGGGAAAGAAGAACTATTTCACTTTGAAAGAAACCTAACTGGTTTGGGGCTATCAGCAAATGTAATTTAACTCTCCTTTGTCTTGACTAGTATGAATATTAGAATAGTGACTGTTTATGGAATTCTTACCCTTCCCAGGATTAAAGTTTCTGTGGAGACTGCCTGCCTTTTCTAAAACATGTGGAAAATGAATGGTGTAGGTTTAGATCCCCTCAGCAGATTTATTTTAAGAGCCAAGTCATTTAGATCTACTGGTTTTTGGGTTTGGGCGGTTTGGGGTTTTTTTGAGACACTTGCTAGAATTGCATATCTTTGGTTAGTGGTGGTAAAATGTGTTGTTTCCTCAGTAGCCTCTGGCCTTCGGATACTGGCTCCTTTACAAATACAGGGGGGAAAAACTGCACTGAACAGCTTTGTCTTTCCTACACCAATTCTTTTATCTGTGTGGCTACTGAAGAGTAGATGGTCTTGTTGCAGATCTTGTGCCACCCTCTTTGGAGGTTATATTCTAGTTTTTGTCATTTCAGCCTTTGCAATTTCAAATTTTGTTAGAACCTTCACTGATGGTAACGGGGCAAATGTTACAGTACTTCCATTAGGCAAGTGTTCCATTTGCAAAGCTTCCCATGGAATGTTAGCCCTTCACATTTTTCAAAAGGGGCTGTTCCGGGTATTGAAATGTAGCTATTTAAAATAAACCAAACTGCTGCCTTAGTTAAATATGGGCCTGTAACTCCACATAAAAACTGGATGTCTCCTGTTAAGTATTGTTTTCCAGCTTAGTGGGTAACTCATGCAGAGCACTTCACTGTCATGTCTGAGTCCCTTTACCTTAGTGTTGACAAGGTAGCATTGAAGTCTTTACAAAGCAATGCTGTAGACACAACTCTAAAGCTTTCTGTCACTTGTCACTGAGGCTCACTGCTGCAGACTGACATCAAGGAATTAGGACTGAGGTGTGTAAAGGAGGAAAATAAACAGGTATCTGCTGGGCTGTACTTGAGAAGGGGAGTTACTGGCAGTATTTTTTTTTGCTGTTAATGCATATACTGTACATTGTAATTCCAGATGGTGAATTCCTTGGCAGTTTTTAATTTTCTTTTTGGTGATTTTTTTTTTTTTTTCTTTTTCCCCTCTGGAACATCATCCCAGTTCTAAAAAAAGACACAGTGTTGGGGAACTGGCAGTATCTTATGGAAGTTTCTTCTTAATCTAGAAACTCTCTGCATTGCATATGGCACTGTTGGTACTGTTAATTACCGACATGATGTTAAGCTGTGTGAGGGGTAAACTTGGAGCTTTTGATACATCACTAAGTTCCAATCTTCAGCTTAAGCTTACAAGAAACTCTACTAAGATATTTTTGATTCCCCAGTGAAGGTGGTGTTTTCAAGGCTCATCTTACTTTTCCAAAAGACTATCCACTGAGGCCGCCAAAAATGAAATTCATCACGGAAATCTGGCATCCGAATGGTAAGAAATGTCAAAGTTTCAATTCCTTTTTTGCAATTAAGAACTTAAATATGATGAAGACAAATGGATACATTTCTGTTCATGTTGGAAATATGAAACTGCATTTACTTTGCCATCATCATCGTCACTTCATAAAGAAGTAATAACCATGACAGGGTTTTTAATAGTGCTTCTCCAAGAGGCTGCTCCTCAAGTATTTTCAGAAGCTCCTTTCAGTAGCTTCTTGCATTCTTGGTAACTGTTCAGGGTTGGTGTGTTTTTCCTAAGTGCAGACTCCTGGTCTGAGGAGAAATCTGTCTTCTATAGCTGCCTCTTTTGTTATACCTTCAAATATTTCAGCTTAGTGTGACTAACTTGGCAGTTCAGTATAGAATGCCCAAGGTTGTCCTCCTCCAGTGAAGCATGAAAGGAAGTAACAGCATCTTTTAGTCCCTCCAAAGAAGATTCTTCCTAATGCTTCTTTCACTTACAGGCTGCTGGACATAGATGGGAAGGTAAAATAAAATGGAGGAAATTTTTTTTTACTGGGGAGGAAGAATATCCTTCACTTCCTAAAGTCATTATTGAAGCTGCTTATGTTGAAAGCTGGGAGGAGTCCAGCACAGTGCTCCCATCATAAGGGAGAGGAGTAATATTTTGATGTTCTGCTAGTTTCAGTTCTGGAAATATCAGGATACTTGTAGGCAGTTTCTAATTCCAGCAGCTTAAACCATATTCCAGTACACTGCAGTAATATCCAGCTGATGCTGTTGCTGTGGGGAAAAAAAAGTCCCTCTCTAGTTTGCTGAACTTAACAGAAGAAGCTTTAGTGGAAGCCTGTCTAAATAGTCTTGAAAGTCACAGCATGATGTTAAAATTAAGTTGTTCTTCCCCATGAAGAAGTCCAGGTGTAATAACAGACTTCCACCAAACCGTGTTTGTTACAGACTGAGTTCTGTAATAGTTAATGACTTTCCTTTCTCATAAAGTGTCTTCACTAACATGTTTCCAGACAAGCTGGAGTGAAGATTAACAGTTCCATAACTGTCCTGAAGAAATGCCAGTGTGGTGTTCATTACTGAAATATGCCTTGTTCTGTTTTGTAGTTGACAAGAATGGTGATGTCTGCATTTCAATTCTTCATGAGCCTGGAGAAGACAAATATGGCTATGAAAAACCTGAGGAACGCTGGCTTCCCATTCACACAGTGGAAACTATAATGATTAGTGTTATTTCTATGCTGGCAGATCCCAATGGTGATTCTCCTGCTAATGTTGATGCAGCGGTAAGATTTTCCTTGATCTGCCAATTGTTTTCAGTGTAGAAACCTAAACTTGCAATGGAGTTCTGCTTCTAGCTGGACAAACAGTACAGTAACTTCTGGAAGAACCTCTTATCACATGTTAAGGCTACCTTTTTGTTGGGAAAAGCAGTCATGTTGTGAAAGACAATTACTAGTCAGACCTGGGAAATATCTTGGAGATTGCAAAGGAAAGATGTTGTCATACTTCATAGGCAGTAGTTTTTCTCTTATGCAGTCATACGTTTATTTATAGTAAGTAACTTGTGCACAGAGATGCTTAATGGATAAACTTCAGCTCCTTCAGTCTTAAATTCAAGGAAGCTAGCTATAAAATCTTGGGGATTTGTATTACACATAGCTCTGGCATCTGCCATTAAGTTTAGGGGTAGAAGTCAACATGTTCTGGAACCTTTTTTGTTTCTTAACATGTTATTTGTATAATGCACCAAAAATTTTGTTTTGGAAATGATATAACATGTTAACAGATTACTTATTTAAATGGAAGGAGCAAATGTGGTGGGGTCCCTCAGTATAATTGTTACCACTTTTTGCATCCACCTCTCTACAGCAGTCTTCCTGGGTTAAAGCAGCAGGATTGACTGTATACGTGTGTGATTTGAGAATGTACTTGAAAAGCCTCCCCAGGCATCTGGCTTTCAGATCTTCAGGAAGTTTTATCCCAGACTAGAAGGGTTGGCTGAAAAGGGAGGAGGAATTTATAGTGGAAGACCAGGGTGAATCTGCAGTAAGGATTCTACTGTGAGATGCAATATAGTGCTTCTGGAGCATGGCCTGTTCTGCAGTGCTGTATACACACAGCTATCTGTGCTCTGGAAGAGCTGCATTTATACCAGAATAGCAATTAGACTAGTAAATATTTGTGGTGGGGAGGGAAAAAATTCTTGGCTCTTGGGGGGAAGTAAGGGAACAGGATTCAGGCCCCATTCATCTGTGATACACCAACATACTTTCCTTGGAACTGCTCTTGAATTGCACTTCAGCAGCAAGTAATACGTGCTGTCCTCTCACAAAAGAGAGGAGTAAGAGTTTTCCTCACTTAGTGTGAAGAAAACCAGGAACAAACACAAAGTTGCAGTGAAGAACTCCCTGACCTAACATTCTTCTGAGAGTTGGATCTCTCCTTCTTGTGTCATGTTACTGGTGGAAACAAATACTCAAGGACACATGGACTTTTTCTGTAGCCAAACCCGAGAGCACTGGAGTGAGCAAGTTATTAATGAAATGCTAAAAGTACAATTAGAATTCCTCAGTTTACAAGCTCATGTATTTTGAATGTATCTGACCTAAGGCTGGAGAAAGCTTATACTTTTAGCTATGCCTGTCACCTTCCTAGTATCACAAGCTGGCTTTTTTTGTGCCCCATTCTGTCTGCTACTTCAGGAGTGAGGGGTTTTGCCTCACAGATGTTAGATGGAAAACTCTGCATTTGTGTACCTAAACCTTAGGGTAAAGGTTTGCTTTTAAACACAGCATTTTCTAGCCCAGCTTGAAAGAACAAAAACTTAAATCCAAACCAGACGGTGAGGACAGTGCTGAAGCATCATTTTGGATGCTAGGAACTATTTTTTCTGACTGTGGTATTAGATGTTCCAAGCAACTTTGGAACTCAATATACTGCTTGAGCAGCTTAGCATCTCCTGCTGGGTTGTAGGTTGCCTCCTCTATATTAACCAGAACATACTCAACAGGGTAATGAAGAATTCTGAGCTGCTATCAAGACGTCTCGTACTTGGTTTACTAAGCACAAGTTTACTGCAGCAACAGTATTTGGCAGTTACTAAAAGATACTTTGCCTGCTTTCATTAATGTCTGGTTTTAGGTGAGTCTAGAGATTAAGGTGTTACAGGTAGTTCACTGCATTATAGGAGAAGGGCACATTCCTGGAAAAATGAACTGTACATCTTGGCATACTGTCTCTTGGAGTGGGAGAAAAATGAGGGATAGGAGCCTGAATAAATAAATATTGAGAAGCAAATAGAACAGTTCATGATGTAAAATCAGAGTTTTTGGAGAGATTGCTGTCAAATCAGGAACTTTGCTGTTCAATTCTGAACACTTGCTTCATAGAACTACAAATACAAGACATGGGAACAAAACCTAAGAATGTGAAGCTAGGAAGGCACAAATTCAATGCTTTTCTTGGCCTTAAGCCATGTTGTGTAAGCTGCCCCATGTCCCAATCCAAGGAACAAAATGCTTGCTGTATGAATTGCTGAAAAAAGAACAAATTAATCGGTGTCCTTATTTGTGCTTTCACTGGGAAGATAAGACATGCTGGGCTTTCCAACGTGCTGACTGGCTACGTGAGCTTGGGGGTGTGTCAGGATGTGTCAGTTATCCCAATTCTCTCGCTCAGATGTGCTACAACCTTCCCTCCGAGTAGGGGGTGAAAAGCTGTTGTGTGCTAGGTTGCTTCAGGTAAAACAGTGGGGAGCCCTTTGCTCACCCCTGCAGTAAGAATATATTGTTTATGTCCAAAACTAAGAACTGTAGAACTTACTAAATAAAATAAGGGGTTCTTTGTGTTTTCTCACCACTTCTTGCCTAACTGCAAGGCAGTACCCAACACGTCAGCCTTAGTCACATTGTATGATGCTCCTGTGCTTTCATCTGAGCTTGTCATGAGGCTGGCCCAAAAACCTGAAAACTGGCTGCACTTTTCCCTGTGGGTTTTCATGATCCTGTAGTGTGCACGTCTCTGGGTTCAGACTTACCTCTTGCCTGTCTTCCTGTTCATCTCTATCTTTGTTCTTCATCTGTGCAGTTCTGAAATCAGATACCTGTCACAGAGAGCATCCCCAGAGGTGTGCTGAGAATTCTATTCAGGTTTTTCCCATGCAGCTGGTATCTCACAGCCGTATCTAGGAGGTGTTTCCTTTCTAAGGACACTGCTGTGCCTCTTCTGAATACTGTGACTTCCGTATTTCTGGAGTGTCTGGCTAGATTGAGAGGGAGTTGAACCTGTCTTAATCTCAGTGTAACTCCTGGCTTCACAGTAGCCATGTACCTTCTTTCATCACTGCAATTAAAGACACTTTATCTAACCCATAACAATAGCTTGTGGTCTGCAGGTTAAGTTTGCTGCTACTTGCGGGCTGAAGTAAATAGATCTCAGCCTAGACATTGTGAAATACTGGTAGCCACCAGGTTAGCCTTGGAGAATGCCTAAAATACCAGGGGGAAGGGCTGTTTGCTCTTCTGTGGGGAGCTTGCACAGAAACCCAGAGCAAGCTTTCAAACATCCTGAATGACACAGGTTTGCAGTGACTGTCTCCGATTGTAAGCAAATTTAGGTTTACCTAAGCCTTTTGCTGGAACTTGTGCATTGTTACAGGCCTGACAACTGAAAGCTGTCTGTTCAATTGCAGAAAGAATGGAGAGAAGACAGAAATGGAGAATTTAAAAGAAAAGTTGCCCGCTGTGTAAGAAAAAGCCAAGAAACTGCTTTTGAGTGACACTTATTCAGCAGCTAGTAGCTTCACTTTTTCAGGGTAAGTAACATTTCAAAGACAAGTCAGTTACTTGAGTTGAGGATTTCCTGCCTAAGTGTTGCTGAACTAATTTTTTTATTCCCTTCAAAGGCAAAAAAACCCCAAACTTCTCAGTCACATGGTCTCAGTGGAGTTCTTTGGCTGTATGTGATACTAAAGACTAAAAGAAATTTCAAGTGCAGGAACAGCCCCTTCTGCTGCGATTGGGGAACCTCTTTAGTACTATTGCATTTATGCTGTTCACAAGTTGAAATTCTCTTTATCAGTATTCATCCTGCTTTATTAATAGTGCTTAGGGATTACTGGAGCTGTAATAGAAGGGACTAATCATTCTGTCATGCTCGTTATTGTGAAGAACACTTGTTTGAATCTTAGAAGCATCCTGTCTTGCTATCTCAAGGTCATATACAAATCTGTGGAGTGTCTGCAGATGTTGGTGGCATGTCGCATGGTAGGTTTTAAATCAAGACTTTGTTGAGGTTGTTAGGAACCATTCACAAAGGATTGCTTTGGGTATCTGGGAATTTTAATAGAAAGTCTACTAGCATATCAGAAGGGATCAAGGTGAGGTATTTACCCATCAGTAATATCAAGAAAGTCAATGTTCTTTTCAGCAGCCCAAAAAAGTTGCTCTATTGAGGAAGGTGTAGAAATAGCTTCAGAAAAACAGCTGTATTATGCTTGAAACTGAACTGTGGCATATCTGAGAGCCTGGACAAGTTTTAACCTGAGAGCTGACGTGAGAGTTATGACTGAGAGCTGTATTTTATGCCACCCTGTTAAAAATGAGCTTCTGAATCAGGATACTTATTTGAGCAATCGCATCCTAATGTTAATGGGACCTTTTTCTTTACAATAAGCTCTTGTAGAAAGCTCCATATTAGAACATGGCCCTTAAAATACCTGGCCTTTGGTCACTTTAACCTTGGTATGCCAAGGAAAAACTTCCTCAAGTAGCTAATAATTCCCGCTCCTGTTTTTCCAAGTAAAACAGAGCTCATGTTGAAGCTGCCTTTTTCTTAAAGGTTGGGTTGGCAGATAAACTATGCTGACCCATTTGGCTGGAGAAGCCCCAAACTGTGTGTTCTAGTTAGCTTCAACATACAGACCTGGGGGATGGCATTGCATGTATTTTAAAGGGTTTGTGCTGTCTGAACAACTAGAACAGCTTACTAAATGCTTCTGCTAGTGAGTGTTTCTTCACCAGGGTTGTACAGAAGATATTTCCTTTCTTGTGCTTTTGTAAGAATTGTGGGGGTTGGGGAAGGCTCCATCTGTGACAGACTAGTACTGCAGTATCTCTTCTCTGCAGCAACACTGTGATTGAACAGAGATTTCTCCAGTGTAGAGAGAGCATGAAAAATGCTTAATATTGCTCAAAAGACTAAGCAAAAGAACGGAGTGTCTTGTACAGCTGCTTGTAACTAGAGTGTAAGAATTGTTGATGTGGCTGATGGGGTTGTTTTTTTCCTGTCTTGGAGAAAGGGAGTAACTGTGAGTAATGCTCCAGCGTATCCTCAACTGACCTCAGCTCTGTTGCCATGTTAAACTTGGCCATGGTGAAACAATGCTCATGACAAATACTGAAGTAATCGGCTGTGTTGCTTTTTTGGAAGGCAAAAGCTTTTCTAAGTCCTGGTGACTCCTTCTAAGTGATGGGCAATGAATTGGATGACAAGGGGCTGTATAGCTGGTTTCACACCAGTATAGTCTGACTTGGTAGTGGTGATGTTAACTGCTTAATAAAGCACTGCTATGCCATTTTGTACAGCACTCTGCTGTTGAAGCAGCATCCATCATTCCCGGTAAGTGATGCACAGAAGTTTCAATGGTAAATCTACAAATGTTTGGCCCCATGTGGGAATAATCAAGTGTTTACACACTGTGTTTGACAAGCAACACCAGTAAGAGGAGCTTGAAAGTCTGGTAGTTTAGCATGGATATACAGTATGCTGAACTAACTCGAGACTTTCACAGGTGATTATGGATTTATGCATCTTCTCCTTAGAGGTATGTAAAGTTCTTGAACAAGGAGTAATTATCTTCCTTGAGCCTGAAACACTATGAAACATCTTTAAGATAATTGAGGGTGATGAGGGGTTTTGTTTTAATACCTGTGATTTCTTTGTAGGTCTCCAATTGAGAAACATGGCACTGTTTTTTTTCCTGCACTCTACCCACCTATTGCTGGACTTCTGTTGTTACAAGTTGGCAAACACTGGCTGGAACTGGGCTGCAATAAAACATGCCAGTTATCAATGCTGACAAGAGCCTAACAAGTGCCAACACAAGATGATTACGCATTTTGAAATCTAATGAACTGCTTTAACCTTCAGGAAGAATTGTAAAGATGTGTACATAGCACAACATGATCCGGATAATATATATACTGTTCATGTACATCCACAAATACACATTGTACCAAATAATGCTGTCTGTAGTTAGGAATAGATTCGTGTAAATTCTAAAGATTTTAGCAGGTTTTTCTCTCCCTATTCATTGTTTCCTCTCAGTTTAAAAAACAAACCAACACCACCTTGTGAAGCATGTCAAACTAAAACCAATTAGGACAAAGTTGGGGTTTTGTGTTGGTTTTTTGTTTGTTTTTTCCTCCCCCACTTTAATTTTCCTTTGACCCACTGAGGCGTAATTAAAATCTCTTGCTTATTCAAGTTTAGTATCTCTTTTTTTGGTTTTGTTTTTGGAAATGTGCTCACTTTTATTTCCCCCCCCATCAGAACGGAGAATTGTCTGAATTAAACCCTGAAAATATTTGCTATCAATTATTCGTGTCATCTTCATGATGACCTTTGTAGTCTCAAAGGTGCTTTTTTTCCCCCTTCCCACCCCTTTTTGAAACCCAATTGCACATACTTCTTGAATTGGGTATAGCAATAAACTGGCCGTGGAGCACCCTTGAACAGCCTGCTGGATTTTTAACTTCCAAGGCACTTGAGCGCTTTCATTTGGAAGTTCAGTTGACTAAGTTAGTCCAAGATAGGAATGAGCTGCTTTTTATGGGGGAATTCTTCTTTTTTGCCTTTTTCATTGCCTGTTTGTGGGGCAGGGGGTGCGTGTGGGAGGCTTGTTTTTTCTCCAGGTTGAGTTCAAGCATGCACATCTGTAGGCTTTCAAATGACTAACTTCTGGGTTTGGTATCAAAAATAGTTTCCCTCCTTTTCCCTTTTTCTCTCTTCTGTGGCGCTTTATATTCTTTGCCTTCTACTTCAGAGTTTTCCTCACCTAATGTACAAAGAAAATGGCGATGTATATTTTCATGTAATTTGATTTTTGGAATTCTGTCACCTTCTGTAGTGAGTTCTTCCAAAATATAATTTTTTCCAATAACAACGTGTCAAACTGGCTGTCTTGAGTATCTGAATAGGAAAGGTAACTGCAGTGGGAGCACAACTTAATCTGACCATCTTCAACAACATGACGTCAGCAAACACTTTTGAATGTGACATACTGTATTTCATCTTGGAGTAATTAAAAAGCAAACAAAAGACATACCTTTCTTCCTATTGTAACTATATTTTACCCTTCAGTGAGCAAATACTCATCCCAGAGTACCTAGTAATAAGAGTTCTCCAAGCCTACCTGAAATACCTTTCTACCAAAGAAACTCTGTAGAGGAACTTTGCAACTACTTGACTTTCTCTGCTCTGTCACAGGTTTACTACAGCTTTTAACAGCACAGGATAACCCACTAATAAAACAAGAGTTACAGAGTTAGAGCCATCTTGTAAGAAGCCTTCAGCACTAATTTGTGAGCTGGTTGGACTTCGTTTCAGGTTGCTGTGCAACACGAAATACTAAAAGGCTCTACACAGTACTGTATTACAGGTTTCTTGAGGGGTGGGCTGGTGTGGAAGGAGATGATGGTCACTAGAGGCAAGACAGCCATAGGGGATAAAAAAAAAAAGCCATTTAGTAAGTATGAGATGACTTACAAGTAAAGGTAGTCTTCCTATAGGTGATGTAGATAAACATAGATGTGCTTAATGTTCACATTTATGTATAGGGTAACTAATTATCTTGAGCAATCCTTAGTTAAATTAGCTTTTAGTTGGATAGCCTGCTCATGTAGGTAGGCAGCTGTGTGCAGTACTTCAGAGCTGTTAGTGCCCAGACACAATAGCTCGTGTTAGTTCCTGCTGGAGTGCTTGTCTGAAACTGCTTGGGAGGATGTTTCTTCCCCACCAGCTGGCTCCCCCTTCTTCACTTATCAAAGAGTTGGGACT
>NW_009935253.1:0-2112 GCF_000696875.1 Nestor notabilis | reverse complement strand
CGCAGTGTGCCTCTTTTTCCCTAAACAAAACACTAGGAAGAAGCTACTCTTCCTAAACCTAGCAGTGGACTTCGTCCTGCTGGGGCTGCCTTTCCTTTTCCCTTTCCACAGTGTAGCTAGAGTGCTGGCAGCAATTCAAGGTAATTGGAACTTGCTGCTCCCAGCAGGTTGAACAGTGTTCTCTGTTATGTCTTCCTAAGTATCACAACAGGCTCATCTGTAAATTTCACAAACAGTTTAAGGCTTTACTTTTCTCATTTCTTGCCCGGATGGTTTGTCATTCCCATGACCCAGATACTCCAAAGGAAGGAGCATTTCTGTGGGATACTGTTAAGATATACAAGCTGTAGGTATGGCTGATGCCCGATGATTTAAGGAAGGAGGCAGCTGAGGGTCTGGTGCCAAATGCCCAGGTTGTAGAAAGCCTCTAGCAGACAGGGAAATGGCCTGTTTGACCTCTCTGTGAGTGCAGCTGGCTTTTTGTTTGTTCTTGCCCCACACGAGAGGCATCTGGCTGTGATGGTCACTGATACAACCAGAAGTTTCTGCTTAGCCTCAAGTTACGAACACCACTGAAGGGATGTTGTATGTACATGTAAGACTAGAATACTTGTTGAACTATAAGTTAACCAGCATTCTTACTCAGTTTCACTTGTACCAAGGTCTTGTATCGAGTCTGCTTTACTTAGGCTGTCAGTATACTGGGTCATCAATACTCTTTCTAGCTCCCTGGAAGCTTGTAATTATGGTTGAGTTTTTGTGCTGTTTTTCCCCTTAACGCATGGTGGCCTGCTTTCCAGACAACACTGCATCACTGGGGGAGAAGGAAAAGCAAAGCATGGAATTTTAATAAACAAGTATGGACATCCTAATTCCTTTTTTATATGTCTCCATGCTGCCCCTTATGCATCAGAGAAGATCTCTGTAAAAATGAGAAGGGCTGCTCAGCTGTCATGCTAAAGTTCTTTCCTGCTGTGATGCCTAGAAAATGCTGATTGAAACTAGATGCTCAATAAATGGAGAACATTTAATTCTCAAGTGATTATAAGTGTATTTTGGTTTTTGGGGAGGCTGGTGGGGGGTGGACTTTTTATTGCGTCTGTCCCATCTGATGCACTGCTCTTGGTACGGTGCCAGCACAATGCGAACAGGAACACCAGAGTCCTTGTAATTTCTGTGTATTTTCAGAAGCACGTACAAGTGATTGTAAACCAAACCAGAAGGTGCTTGGGTTTTAAACTGAGGTGGCAATAAGGCAGCTTCCTGCCTAGGCAAACCCTCAACAGATGAGATCGCTGATTTCTCACATGTAAAACACAGCAGTAGTTTGATCTCTGTTGCCACTCAGGAACTCCGCTAAGCCTAAATGTGATTAGCAGCAATAACTGCTGCCTCACAGTTCCTCGAGGTGATCAATAGCACCCATAACGCAGCAGTGTGAGTTAGCTACGTAGTAAAGTCATACACATTTGTCTCTGAGCTGTGTAAAATGAGATGGGTTGTGTTTCGCGATGCCTTCAGAAACTGCAGTCTCGCTGTCCCAGGCCTAGCTGTGCTTTCACTGTTTTATCCAATACGGACAACAAAGATGAGGCACAACAACTTCTTAAAGATGACTTAACGGCAAAGTCAGAAGGAAATTCTGTCTGTAAAGCCACAGTGCGCAGAGTGTGTGCAAACATTTATTTGAGGTTTGCTCTTCCAGGCAAACAAATGATGCTGTTGGATCAGTGTAGAACATTTTGCCACTTCAGTTGCGTGCTGGCACCAAAGAGGAGCAGTGACCACATTCGAGGGTCAGCTATGCGGTACGCGCAGCTCGAGATCACCATCTCCTTACTGTTACATGGCCATTGCCTGTCTCCACACTCAACCGCACACTTCACCCCCTGGGCACTGATCCAGCTGACTCCGAAACAAAAGCAACACACGCAGGAACTGAAGTAACAGCGATACAAGTAATAGCTGCGCACTGAAGAGAACCCAACGCATGGGAACGCCACGCTGGTGCTTCCATGAGCGGGTCTGGAGCAGGGCGAACAGCAGAAGGCACATGTCGCGTTTGAGATGTGCTAAAGCTGGTGCACGACGGCAGGTTGAACCGCAGCAAAG
>NW_009935252.1:17569-64786 GCF_000696875.1 Nestor notabilis | reverse complement strand
GGGACAGAGTGAAAAACCTGTGGACTCGGGGCATCTCTGGCAAAGCGTGAGGTTTCCCTCGCTGCCTAACGCTTTTATTTGTAAGGATTGACTTGCAGCGTTCGAGAAGGGTCCGTTTTGCCGGTCCCTTCACTGATTTTGTAGAGGTTTGAATTGAGGGGTATTGTGGGTGATACTTGCCACGTTACTGCTAAAGAAGATAGAGGGTATCTACTTGCTGTACCTGTTTTCCCAATGCATCAGTTAAAGCACCTGATTAACAGGGTGCAAGTTTATCCCTGAGGTTAATAATAGCACACAAAAGGCAGAAGCAGATTAAGGCTCTTCAGAAGCTAGAACGGAGTTACAGCTTGAGGTAGAGTTTGTGCTCTTGAATGGTGTGTACTGGTGCTCACACTGCCAGAACCACAGCCGTAGGAAACATGGTGTAGACTTGGCAGTACTGGATTCATGATTGGACTCGATGACCTTAAAGGTCTTTTCCAACCTAAACAATTTTATGCACCAATTCTGTGGTGCACTCCTCTCTGTGTGCTTCTCTGGGGCATCCAAGCCCCTTCTCTGAACGTCAGGGATGCTCAGCAGCTTGCAGGGTTGGGTTGCTGATAAAGAAAGTTTCAAAAGTTTTAAGCTTGCGTTGGTGATCTGCATTTTCAACTGTACGGGAAGAGTGGATGTGATGTTTTAATTTGTAGTGCTGTTCAGTGTGTTTAAAATAGAACTGGCACAACCAACTGCACAAGGAAAGGTGTGTTGCGCTGCCACATGAAAGTCAGTGGTAATTGCTCGTGCTGGGGGAGGGTGCTTTGCTTATGTTCAAATTGAAGTTTTATAGATGGATCTTGTTCCCACCACCCCTTTGAAATGGTTACTTGTGGCCTCAGGGAGTTATTTTTAAAAGTTTTCATGGTGCATGTTTACCTTCTTAATTTTTTTTTTCCCCCTCCTCCTTGAGTACGCTACACACACCCGTCAACTTCTTTGCTGGGGGATCTAGCACTAAATTCTTCAAAAGGACATTTCAGGTTTCATAAATCAGCAGCTCAGCGTACCTTGAGCTACTTTGAGTATGCCGGCATAGCACAGGGCAGCACGACAAGAAATAACCAGTTGTGTTGCAGAGAAGTATTTTTGTGTAATCTCTTTGCTCTTTGTGGAAACAGAAATATTCTGCTTCTCATTACCCTGGTAATTAGTGGAGAGCTGTGCTGACATGTCATAGAGCTTCCGGTTCCGGAGCTGCTTTCAATGCATGGCTCTGCTCTGTGCCATGTAAACATATCCCCTTAAAAAAAAACCCCGCAGCCCTCTTTCCCTGCCTCCGTTTTTTGGGTTATGAAAAATGTGCGTTCTATTCCTGACACAGTTTCAGATAGGAATAAACCTGAACCTTCTCATGGTGCAACCTGACAAATTGCAATCAAAGTCTTTGGCAGTCTTTTTAGACGTTGTTGTAAGTCTAAAGTTAATGAGTTTAAAGTAGTTTGAGAGCCTACATTTGTTTCTAGGTCACTGGTTTGCTCTTTGTTTTCATAAAGCCCTGCAAGAGGGAGGAACTGTATCAAGGGAATACTGAATCAGATGGCACTGGCTGTTATGACAAATGTGCAAAGCAAACTCATTTTTAAAAGTCATTGATGCTATGTTAGTTTTAAAAGTAACTAAGGTAAGCCTTTTTTCTTGAAAAGACTTAACATATAAACATTTTACTTTCCTTTTTCTTAGTCCATGGTAAGCCTCTTAGTACAAATAGCAAATCTTGTGCTTGCTGGTGGCTGCTGTTAGTAGTGTTTATAAAATGCATTTCTTAGTGAATGGGCAAGGTTTGCTAGAGAGTGCTCTTAAATTAAAATGGAATTTTCCTCTCACCTCTTCAAGTGGTTTTTCAGCTCCATCGCTAATAATGAGTCACCAGCGTCTCCAGCACAGTTGTTTTTAGGATGTCTGAATGAGGCAGCCTTTCTGATTGTGGGAGATCTGCCTCTTCTTCTGATGCTTTTTGGTGGTGGTGGTGGTTCATGCCTCAAATTCTTCTTGGGGCATTTGGTAGCTTTTAGAGTAATTGGTTCTATTTTGGATGTGAAAGGCAGAGGTTAAGCAAATATTTGTGCTCACTATTAGGTTACAGAAGAGTATTAAAGGCCTTTCTAAAAATCTACCCACTTTTTTTTTCTTTACTATTATGGAAGCTTAAAACTGAGATGTGTTATTCTTAGTGTTTGTGGGTTTTATTTCTCTTGTCTGTCACATGGCACACAATGGTTGATTGTGTGCATTTGATGCAGCTTAGGGTGGGGGAGAAACCATCTGTGAATAAACTATTTTCTTACCTATTCACAGCATGTGGAAGTAGATCCAAGCTTGGATTTAGCAATCTTCAAAGTAGAATTTACATTAAAATCCTAACATAACTTATTTCTCAAAGCACTCTATTAAGCTGTCTTAAATTGCTGACTTCTGAAAGAGGCTGTAGTAATGCAGACTGGATACTCGCTGGAACTTAATAATATGCTGATAATGTTTTTTTGTCCACACTTTCTGCCAAGTGATTAGCATCCTCAGCATCATATCTCCTAATGCTGCAAAGGTGAAGTCTACAGGAGTGAGGTTTTAATTTGGCTTTCCTGGCAAGATTTCTCTTTGCCGTCCTTGGACATAGACATGAAAGTCTCAAAGCAGTATTTAAAACGGATGGAAGTTTGTGCATGCATCTGCAGGGTCATGCTGAAATAGATGTTTTGTGTGTGATTAATGCAGAAACATCCAGTTGAGTGGTATCTTAGAGCAGAAGATGTAAAAAGCCACTAGGAACTGTAAATGGAATTAGTCTCCAGCACTAGGAAGTGGCCAGTTAGATCCCATCCCATCCCAGGTAAACTACCATCATGTGGTTAGATCTTTCCCAGGATGAGTTTTTGTGTCGGCATGAGCTGTCAATGAACCTGCAAGCTTTTCAGTGGGGCCTTTTAGTCCAATTTGAGGCTAATTCTGATAACAAGTTCACTGGCTCAGCTCTATAAGCATGTGTTTCTGCAGGCCATGATATTTTCTGGAAGTACCTGTAATAGTGTAAGACTGGCCTGTTTTGATTAGCTTGCGGGATTCGGTTACATCAGAACATCAAGTCATTAGGTTATATGTATATGTAGATGTTGATGTCCTGAAGGACGTAGAAACTAAGCACTACATTGAAGGGTGATAGTTCTCTTTAGCTGTATCTTATTGGGATTTCATAGAATGGTTTGGGTTGGAAGGGACTTTAAAGATGATCTGGTTCTGACCCTCTGCCATGGGCAGGGACACCTTCCACTAGACCATGACGTTGCTTAAAGCCTGCTTGTTTCCTGCATGTGCTTTTTATTTGAGTATTTATTAGTGACTCGGAATAGATTTGGTGGAGAGATTTAGGAGAAATAATACGCTGTGTCATGGTGGGAGATGTGGGGTTACCACTGCTTGCACATAAAGAGAAATTTTTAAGTCTTCTTGTGAGTACCCTCACTGTCAGCCTGTTGACTGCTGTGGAAAAAAAGATTTCCACTCACTGCTACATACTCTGCCTCCTTCCCCAAGTACACAGGACTTGAATTTTTGTATTTTTTTAATGCAAGTGCCCCAAACAGAGTTTTAGCTAATCTTCAATTTTGGAGAAGAGGAACAAAGGGCAGTTTATGTGGACTGTCTTTTTGCATGCTCTTGTTTGGCAGCTGAGCTGAAGGATCATGTATGTGCTCAGCCCTCTGCAGGCTGCTTCTGCGGGATGAATAGTTGGATGTCTGTCCTCCCTCAGAGGTGATGATCAAATATGATCTTGTGGAGCAATTCTAAAGCTGTCTTGTTTCGTTTTTTTCCAAGCAGGATTGTGAACAGTGCTACAATTGCTTTCTTTAAAAGTAAGCACAAGGGGAGGAGAAACATACCAAATTAATAGCAGAATCCGCTTGTAGGCAAGAGATGCATTTCTATTGAGTATCATGGAAATTTCATTCCTTCTTGAGTCACCTGCTCAGTCTGTCTTCTTCTCTTAGGATTTTTCTTTTAATCTCCTGCACCAGAAAAGGGCATTAACTTAGGAGAAACCTGTACTGTTTTGCCACTGAGTGCTTCTGCAGGAAAATAATGAGCAATGAAATCGAATTGTAGCACACAGACTCTTTTGCTCAAATACATTTTGGGGGGTGGGAGGAAAGAAAAAAAAAAAGTTCTGTTGTTTGGTTGGAGGTTTTTTGTTTTTGTTTTTGTTTTTTTTTTTTTTGTCAAGTGTTTTTGTTTTTAAGTTTACTATAGAAGTGGGTCTCTGTCCAGTTTGAGTCAGGTTTTGACCCTGCTGTGTGGTCAGTGCCTTATTGCCAGAGCTCTGGAGTATATTTTCTCGTGCAGTCAAAGGCTGTTGAGAACCTGCACTGGATATTTTGAAAATAATTCTTAAGGTCAGTCTAATTTCACAGATCATGAGAACTTACTGGGTGAAGCATTCTACTGAAAGTCAGAGGGTTAAGAATGGAGTGTTAAGGCTCTGTTTCAATACCAGAGTATGGTTACAACTATGATAGTTTTTAATCACATACTCCTCACTTTACATGAATATGTTTTGGTAGCTGCAGACTGATTAGATAGGCCATCCCCCATTCAGCACTGCTGTCCCTGGTGAATAAACATTGCTTTCACATATAAATTACCATAAAACATCTGTCATATTGGGGATTCCACTCTTCCTGTCCAGATCAAAGCCTTCTGGTTAGCAGGGTTTGCTGTTAGCCATGCCTGAACTCTGTCTACTCTTGGTTTTCCATATGAAGGGTGTTTAGAATGGCATCAAACCAGAACTATTGACTTTCTTCTTGTTGCTGTGCAGTTTCTCTTCTGGGAAATTGTATGTTTTTCTTTTAGGATAAAGTCAGTAGAGTATATATATTGCTGAGAACTAGATGCTTAGTGGCATATGGGTGCTGTCTGTTAAGATATTCAGGAGTTGGTGGAAAGCCGTGCTTTTCTGTTTGTAAACTAAATGGGTTGTTCTGTGTTGGTTTTTTTTTTCTTATTAAGCGTTTGGGCTTTGTCGTGGAACATTGAAAACTGATTGGCTTTAAATTTTACCTCCTGTTGCTCATTAATTTTCTGTTAATTGTAGGTCCTGTGATGGGAATAGAGTGTTCCTCCCTATGTCCGTTTCTCCCTGTCTCATTTCCAAAAGAAGGTAGTCTCCAGAATCTTAAAAATAAGGTCTGATTTCTTTTCCAGCTCTTTTGAGGAGTGTTGCCCTCCTGGGTTAGGTCCTCAGAGGAGCCAAAGAAAGAGTGACAGCAACCTTTCGGTGTGCTTCCACCAGCTAGTACGAAGGCTGTACCCAGCGTCTCTTAAGTGAAGGAGGAATTGAGAGTCTGTTCTGTTGAGTTTAATATCCTTTTGGTACCAGCTTTATCTCTGATATAGTCTTCACTTTCGGTGTTGCTGTCCAGTGTTCATCCTTCAGGAGACATTCTGCTAGGTAGATGATTTTGTTATTCCTCTTTTTTTTTTTTTTTTTTTTTTTGTGTCACAGTCAGTGAGGGAGGTGTCCTGCGGACTTGCACAGGAAGGGGTTAAGCAGAGCATGTTCTTTTGTTCTCTGCATGTTGTGCATATTTTTGGAGACCAGTGTCAAACACAAGAGGTACTTTATATGACCTATGCCTTTTCTGCCTTCCACCCCAGAGCTCTGTTTCAATGTGAGATACCCATTCAGAGGAAGTGAAGAGTGCAGGTCATGCATCCCCTTTGAAACACACAACACTATCCGCGCCCCCAGCACCAGAGGAAATCTCTGAGAAGGAAGGATAGTTCAAAGATGAGAACATTTGCATGCTAATAGCTACTTCATCTTTTGTCTCCAGGAGATGCCATGGTCATTTTCATTGGCAACATGTAACTTTGAATGCATCTAAGAATATAGTGTGAGGTGTCTGGGTGATTCCCAGTTCCATCAGCAGAGGTCTGTGGTAGAAGTACACAGGTCATCCGTGTTGAAGAGAATAGCTCTTCCTGTTAGCAAGGCCGTAACAGAGTTTGCCAGCATATTTCGCTGACATCAGCAACTGTCTGACCACTCTGCAGCTGGGAAAACAAATACACTTGCCACCTTTATTCATATTTGGCACCTGGCTTCTTGGTTATGGCTGTGAATGAAAAGAGGCAGCATCAGACCAAGGTGATGCTGTTTGAGGACAATGCAAAATGGGTGGATCTCCATGTTCATGAAAATTGTTATTCAGCACAAGGTAACCTAGATACTTTAGACTTCTCACACTTCACCATTTTGTTAGAATTTCAGATTTTGTATTTCTTCAAGTAGTTAGAATAGTTCCCAATTTCTGAAGGATTCCTAGCAATAAGAACACCTGGCAGGGTTTGGTGGACATAGCAATCAATGAGAAGGGCAGGTTATTTTCTTCAAGATTTTGCATTTGTGATCTATAAAACCAGATACTACTTTGCTTTTACTGGTATTAGGTAAATAAAGCAGACTTGATGCTGACAGTAGTTGAAACCCAGCAAAAGACAGTTTACTTCATCAGGCCTTCCCCAAATCGTGTCACAGAGTGTACCTATGGAAGAGGTATTGGAGAGCTCATTTGTCTGAACTTCCCATTTGGCCTAGCCAAGGATAGTAATCTTTCTGACAGGTTAACTCAGTCTGTGTAATTATAATTAAGCAGAGCATGTTCTCTATATTACCAAGCAGAGCATGGTACCACCATGTTTTTCTCCAAGTGTGGTTTGCTAGACTGGAGGGCAGGTTTACACAGGCAGCACCATCTAGCATCATTTGTCATCTGTCTCCCACTCCCTCTCCCTTTTCTCATTTAGGGACTCTGTTCAAGAGGGGGTTGTCTGAAAAACTGGAGTCCTTGCTGTTTATCGAAATAGCAGAGCAGCTCCATTGAAAGCCAAACACTTTTTGACGCCATTCCTACCTAACCAGCTCTGCAAAATCAGTATTTTCATCTGTTGGATAATACTTAGCCTGTTGTCATTGTTTTGAGACCTGGATCTGCCTACTTACGTGTTTCCCTGCAGCTGGCCCACAGGAAATGTCCCTATCACATGAAGGTCTGAGCTGTTGGGAGCTCCTCACATACAGTGGGATAAACTGCTCTTCCTTCTACATTGACTAGGGGAAAATTTCAGGATTTGGTACAGACAGGTTTCCATTCTGCTCTTTAGCTTTCTAAATGCCTTCACTGAAACGTTAGACTGATTAATTTTATCCAGCATGGTAGGTAGTGTCTGCAAAGACCTTCTCAGCTGCTTGAAGATCTATCTGAAGCTTACCTTCCCATGTGGTGTATGGAGAATGCCCTGCCAAGAAGCCACAGCTTGACTGTGTCTCTGGTGAAAAGAACTTACAGGAGGGTGAGCAAAGGAGTTGCTTCCTGGCTTCTCCTTCACTCAGGACTGGAGGTCAGGGGCAAATCTGTTTTGTGGATGCTGCTTCCATCCTGCCCTTATCAAATCCCAGGGAAAGATTCAAGAGGAGGCTTGCTTACGTGGAAACATTAGAAAGGGGTGGGGGCATTAGGGAAAGGGCTAACATCTTATCTCTGAGTCAGTGACCCCTAGCAGAGTCATGGGACACAGGATGGCATGTTCCTCTGCTGTGTCAAGAGGTAGTCAAATTATGGGACTGGTGCATTTAGCAACACTGGTCTCTCACAGTTGCTCGCTTTTGAGACAGCGGGATGCTAAGATGGGGTTTCAGCAGATGCTGGTCAGTACCTCATGAGCAGGCAGTGAAAAAATGTGAAATTTGTTGCAACAGAAGGAAAATAAGAAGTGCCAAGGCTTTTGTTCCAAAGCCTCAGGCTCTTACAGTGCTTTCCCTAGTCTGTTATACTTTGTGTTGCTATATACATTGATACTGACTTCCCTGCTCCTGAAGAGAGTGAAATGATCATCCAACATGCAGTCAGGGATACCCCTCAGAGCTTTGAGCTGACCCACAATGCTGGTGGCCAGAAATGCTGCATTTACTGAACTGATCTGTCAAAAATGTCATTTTTGATGCCACGTTTGATATTTTGGCATGTTGGATTACTCTTCTCCCAAGTCTATTTTTGTGTCTTCCGTATGAATATAGTGTATATGGAAGGTTCATGTTTTCATAGAGGTGAGGAAGATTTGGCTGAATAAAATGCATTTTCAGGTGAGTATGAACAGCTGGATTTGCAGCCTGTTGAAAAGTGAATTTTGGGACATTCCAGAAAGGCAGGTGCTGTTTTTCTTCACAGAGTGAAGAGGTCGTTGCAGGGGGACTCTGTTGGCTTATTGGTGAGAAATCATTGAGCTTTCTTTGCATAGCTCTTTCATCTACAGCATTAAAGGCATAATTTCTTCTTAATGTGATTTTTCACCCCAAGAAGCTGGTTTGGGTGTTTTTGTTGTTTTGTTCTCCTCTGTGTGTATGGCTGTTTGCTGGTCATTGCTGTTGAAGCAGTGTAGAATTGTGTTACATTTGCCTTAACTCACTGCTCAACAGGCATGCATGTAATAGTTGAATTATAGTCATGAGACTCCCAAAGATGTTTGGGAGATGTAGTCATTAATCTTAAGGGAGGATAGGTAGTAAAGTCTTGCATGGAAATGTAAACATGGTGGGTAGAAAGAATAAAGGTGGGGCTGTACCATCTTTTAAAAGTGTACTTTGTATGGATAAAACTTAAAGAATTATCATTTGACAGGAGGCAATGCCTCATGAGTGTTCATTGCTCTCCAGTGATTAACAGCTTCAGGTATTTGGGTTGTATTTACAAGAGGTTTGAAAATGGCAGGAGCTGAAATTTTTCTTTGGATGCACTTGGCCTACAGTGGGCTAAGGGAGTATTTGATGTATCCCTTGCAGGTACCCACAGTTGTGTTGCCTGTCAGAGGGGGGATTTTAATTTAAATACAATGATAGATTATCTTAAACATCTGACATGTCTTCATTTAAGGTTGCTTTTGTGAAAGAAATATTGCCATTTTAAATGCCCTCTGCATAAAAAGGGTGATTTCTGTTGCAGGGGAGGATAATGATCGGATGTGTGGAGGGAGTGAACTAAGCTAGCTCAGCTGCGTGGGCATCACTTTTGTGATGTTAGCAGCTCATGAGGGGTGAAGGTTTCTGAGGCTGGATGGAGTGTATCTGGATAGTCAAAATACCTTCACCAGGATTATATTTAGGAGACTCGGTCAGTAGTTGGACAGGATAAGCGGTTTCTGATAATGCTGTTTAGTTTTGTCAGACATGTCTGCATTTAAATTTAAAGCACTTGTCTTGAGTCTGATCCTGTGCTTCTTGGTTAATTGTGAAGAGGCATGACTAACTTTTTGATTAACATAGTGCCTTTAAAACTGCACCAAATGGTTCCTGTCTAGAGAGTCTTTTTGTTAAAATTGGCTTGTAATAGCAAACTGGGGACAAAGGGACTAAGGAGGAGATCATGAGAACCCTTTATGATCTCTCATTGCTTCATCATTCACAGCAACCACCTGTTTAGAGTACATGAACATGTATTTTTCCTTTTTCTCATTCGGTGGGTGTTGAGGTTTGTCTAAATCCTGCACTGGGATGTCTTGAGTACGGACTGACTGTGCTGGCTTGAGCAGCAAAGTTAGCTCCTGCATGGGTGGAGGAGGAGGTGGACGGGTTTTTCTTTCTGAAAGCCATTATATGGTGAAGTTCTGAAAGAGGTGAAGTAGTTGCTGTCCATGTTTCTCAGAGCCTTGGTGCTTCTGGCAGCGTGTGGAAAGTGTGTGCGAGCTACTGCCTGCCAACCATGTGTGCTTGGTTAGCCCTAAAGCAGCTGTGGTGCCAGGCTATTTACTTACCAGCTTTCTCTTTCCCGGGATGCAGTCTCTGTGGATATTGAGTTCATCTTGATGTTCTGGCTTTGGCCCGCCTACTCTCTCATGGTTTCTGCTTTCATTACTTCATCCATGTGTATCATTTTATTTAGCAACGGGAAGCTTTCTGAAGCTTGAAGTGGAATTCACATGTGATCCCTGTGTGGTTGCTCTTTGGTTACATGAATTCAGTGTCTTGTATTTGTGTGCAGAGAATGGCAATAACAATGTCTTAAGCTTCTTGCAGGTGGAATATACTTGTGGGATATACCGTATCTTGCAGAGACCTTGTAGTACATCTATGACAGCTTAGTTTCTACTTAAGGATGTGGCTATAATCTATTTTGATTTACATGATTGCTTTTTCAGTCATTATCTGCATTTTGTCTGCTGTCTTACATAAGAAAACAAAACAATAACAAACCAAACAACCCATACGTCTGTGTTTTACTTTTTAGAAGTCCTGTGGCTTGCTGCTTCTGCTAAGTCATCAAACCTCCAGTATAGCCATTCTTAGGACAACAAGGATGCTGAGGACTGAATGCATGGGGCAGCTGAATTAGCACTTAAGTGTTACAAATTCATGCTAAGAGGAAATTTTGTATATGTAAAGAAGTTAACAAAAAGGATGGTTTGGGGAATGAGGAAGCAGCCATGCTGTACAGAGTCCTGATCATGACTTCCTTCAGTTTTCTCAAACACATTCCTTAGTGGCGTCTGGCTCAGGAAGACTGGTCCATGGAAAATCACACAGCTGCTGAAGGGAGAGAATTGCGTTTATTGGGGGTGGGAACTGGAGGCTTTTGCAGAGTCAGAGAGCAGATTGTCAGGCTGAGCAGCTTCCCGAGATGGAGGAGCACTGCCTAAATATCCCGGAGGGTCCACCAGGGATCAAGCAAAGGTTTAAAGTTTAAAAACAATTAGAAACAAACAGGAAAAAGGAAAGATGGAAAATGTTGTCCAGTATATTAAAATTTAAAAATATTTCTTTAAAATTCCAGTTAAATCATCAGGCCCAATTTACTGTAATACTGTAATTTTGTAGCATGCATATTATTTGAACAGCGTGTTTTTTGTCCATGTTTTAAAGAAAGTTGAACCAGTAAAGTGGGGAAGTCAATGGCCAAGTGCTTGGAACCAGGCTACTGAAGTGAAACCAGTGTTTGACTGCTGTAGAAAAAACTTTGCTTATTTTCAAGTTACATCATTTAAATGAATGGATTACTCAAAACAGAGAAAACATTTTTAAAAAAAGAATCAAAACAATTTATTTTCTCTCCTTGATTTTGGCTAAAAATAAGATGTGAGAGGATAAGATAGCTGTAAAATCATGAAAGCTATCATCTGTAATGAAATGACAGCGTATTTCCCTCTTAGTCAGCATAAGTGCAAAACATACTTTATGCTTGACCTTTCTCATGTATCTAGCATATTAAAGAGTTCTAATTTTCCTCATTAAAAATATTACTAAAATGTCATTTCTTTTTATTTCAGCAGAATTTCAGGCTGTGATTTTTAATTGCCTACAGAATTAGAAATATTACTGCTCACTATCATCATAAGATACAAAATTAAGATTGTGAACAAATGTTGGGTTTTCTAGTAGAAACAGCTGAGCAGTGGTACTGTCCCAGTAGTTAGAAAGAAGCAGGCACGCTGTAGTATATATATACATCCAAAATTGAGAGGAAATTGTCTTGCCCATCTTGCACCCCAAGAAGATGAAAATTGATACAGTACATGTGCAAACTTAATCTTAGGGCAGAAACAGAATCTTGTTGCTCCTATTTTGAACTAATTTTCTTTTAACTTCTTTGATTTACACAGCTGCTTTTTTATTCATTCTTTTCTGGTCGCTGTTCTATTTAATAATAACACTAACAAAGCACACAGACGTATTTTCTTCTTTAAGACAACTTTATGGCTTGTTCCTTTTAGTTTTGTAACTGCTCATCTCTGAGGAATTGAAATTTTAAGGAGGCAGTTACTGAATAGCTTTGATGGAGTTAGGTTTTTCTACTTAAATCTGCATTTTTCACCTGCACCTCTCTAGATTCTATCCAATAAACTACAATAAGGAAAAGGGGTAAATATAATTTGTACCCTGGATTCGTGAGGCTTGGTACTGCAGAAAAGCCTGTGTGTGACACTAAAAGCTGGAGGGGTTTACACAAGTACTCCATAGGTCAAAATGAGCTAGCACACGTCTCTGCAATTCTAGGCAAAATAACTTCAATAAAACAAACAAAACCCCCAGCAAAATGCATACACTTGCGTATTTTGTTATGACTAATCTGAAAGTATGTGCAAAAGTATTTCTGGTGTTTTAGGAAGTTGCATGCAGATAGTGATGGTATAAGAGTTGCAATCTTGGAACTGCAGTTTCTTCTGTTCTTTAAAATGCCAGCGGTGGTTCCTTAGTTCTGCCTTTCTGAAGACACACATCTTGCTGTGTGTTACTTAACTCATGGATGCAAAACAGTGAAAAATTTCTTTTTCTTTGGTATCAAAGAAATAAAATGATGGTCTTAAATTCTTTAATGCAACACAAGTGGCTTAAAAAAAAAACAAAACCCAAACAACAAACCCCCACTCTCCTCCAAAAAAACCAAAACCAAGGCAATCCATTGCCTTTTCCTTCAGAAACTGTTTTCTCCCTGCCTAAAAGCCAGATTTTTTTAGTGAAGAGACCTGTCCTCAAATATTTTGATTGACACATCTCTTAGTCCTTTCATCTCTAAGGAATAAATAAATTCCCCTGTGACTGGTAAAATACATGATCTTTAGTTGCTACTTGAATTTGTACTCCATAGTACTGTGGGGGGTTTTCTTGTGCTGTGGTCTGTGCATTCAACATTGGAATAAAATAAAATTGCTTTGCATTTATTCATACTATATTTTGGTGAATAAACCCCTTTAAAAGCCATCTTGGTTTGTAGTTTAATAATACATCTGATGGTATCTACCTTTTTTTCTTCTTCCCTCTATTTTATACCCTGGCCCTAAAGCTGTTAGGCATCTGCTCAATTTTAAGTATGTTAGCAGCATCATGAGCCTTCTTTGATTTGTATGATCTTATGTTCAAAAATGTATATTGTTTATCAGGAAAATTGGATATTTCTAGTAGGTCTTCCAAACAATCTAATGCAGATAGTTGTAACTTGAAAAGGATCTTTTCTGGTTTGTTTTTTGCCAGTGGTTTGCTCCAACTGAGTCAAAATTGTGCCTTTTTTTTTTTTTTTTTTTTCCCCTCATGTGCTGTTTGTTTGTCTCTTTTGTGCTCCATTAGTTGCTAAATTGTACTTTTGTGGTCAGGGTTTGTTTCTAGCTTTAGCTTTTCAGTTTTGGAAGGATCCTGCCAATTATTTTGTGAAGGATGATCTGCCAAGAAAATTTCAAAGGAGAATAATCAACTTGGACGCATATAGCCGACTTCTTTTGTTGTTTTTTATTTTCCCTAAATACACTTTGTTAAGATTTGCCCTGATCTTTGCTTTGTTATTATTGTTACCCTTACTGCCATAGGTCTTTGTCCTTCAGTAGTTATTTCTGGGAATGAGAAGTAAATGTTTTGATGGCTGCTGAGAGCTGTAAAGCCACTTTGCTTGTACAAATCCCTTAGTCTCATTTTCTGTGCTGGAATAAAAGGAGTTGGCCTAACATCATTAATGAGCTTTTAATCCCTTATTGCTTGAGATAATTGGCCTTGAGTAGGAAAGTGTCTGAAGTCTGTGAGTGAAAGGTAGGTTTCCCTCCTTCCAATTTTCTCAGCAAGAGATAAACTATCTAAATTTCACCAACTGCCAGTAAAAGTAAACACATTTAAGCCTTATTTGCATTTTAGCTGTGCTTAGGAGTGCCAGTCACAGATCCTTCTGCACTGGCTTTCAGGTATTAATGTGGAATTTATTTAAACCCTGGTACTTCTGTGTATTCTGGGTTCTTCCCATTCGATAAGGGAAACTGCAAGTGCTGTAAATGTGGAAATAGGGAGTGACAGCTGTGAAATTTGCCTCCTGCTTTGTACTCATACGTGTTCCTTCTCTGATGGACAAGGATTGGCATTGTCCATCTGGAGAGCACCCACAAAATCAATATTTGTCTTTGTATGGTATTCAGCTGTGATATCCAAAGTGATGTCTCTTTTAGTAGCACTGCTGCAGTATAAACTAGCTGACACAAGAAACTCAAAAATACATATAAAAAGTAAAATTAGCATGTGAATCTTTATTTTTGGTTTATCCCAAGAAATCATAATGGTGATGGTTGTACGAGGCGCTTCTGTTTTAGTGTATTGAATCTATGAAGTCTCTGTTAGGGGAATGGTTTCTGAAAGCCTTTCTGCATTTCACTATAAAGGAGCCTGGTACTGCTCTCCATCTCAGAAGCCCAGCTGGAATGTTGTGGGGTGTGCAATTGCTTCTGGGACTTTCTGTCTCCTAAAAGAGAAACAGCCCTGAAAATTGGAAATCACCATTACCTCTCCTTTTCCAGCAGCAAAGACTAGCTAGACATCTGCTTCACATGTGAGCTGCCCTGGCACACCTCAGGTGATGAATGGAGCGTGGTGAGAACTCAGAATGGGAAGGAGAGCTGTTTCTGTCTGGCACAAATCTTAGCCCATTCAGTAAGATTTGCATTAATATTTGGCAGAGTCATCCCACTTTTTTTTCTTTTTTTTTCTTTTTTTTCTTTTCTTTTTTTTTTTTTTTAAGCTATCCTCTCTTGTTCTTCCTTCTACATTTTTAAGCCACTCATAGACCTTCCTGCATGAAGGAGAAAAATGTGTTCAGCATCTGCATTGGAGATGCTCTCAGCAGCGAGCAGGAGAGCCTTTATTCAGTCAAGTACTCTTTAGGTTTTCTTAGGATGGGGCTGTGGGAAATTTAGTCTTGGTTTTGCTTTTTTTTTTTTTTATAAATATATATAAGGGGGGGGGAAGAAAGGGGGGAAGCCCAACAGGACTGCAGTAATTGCACCTTATGAGTTTGGTACAGGCATGCATCTTGGAGGTAAGATACAGGGGAATGCAGGAAAAAATACATGGGCCCTATACCACTTTTGCGAGCCTTCTGAGGGTGCTTGTAGGGTGTGCTGCCTGGTCCTGGGACAGGAACCAGCAGGCTACTCAGTCTGAAACTGGAGACCAATAGTGGGAGCTACTGGTTTTGGCTGGAGCACAGGCAGAGCAGCTCTGCAGCTGCTCTGTGGCCTGTGCAGCAGTTCTCCTGCCTGTGCACTGACCTGGCACATAGTCTGGATTTACTCGGAGCAAGTGTCAGCCTTTTTCTCGTGCTCTGAGCAGGGCACTGATCAGGTGAGCATTTTGGGAGATCGTGTTCAGCAGTGAGCTGTCAGAACTGCCCTCTCTGCTTGGGTTAACCTTTACCTGCAAATATTCAAGGACATTTTTTCCTCAGAGCTTTCAGGGAGTTTGGTTTCTTTTACAAAAATGCCTTCCTAATGTACAGGACCACAAAAAGTTGTGTTCTCCTTCTATTGTGAAGGATAGTAATTCTAGGCACCCAAAATGGGGATTAACTTGTAGCTTTTAAAGCTGGGTGTTCTGAGAAGCTTTGTGGCTACATATTACTGACTTTTTAGGAATCCCCAGCTATACAGTCTAGGTGTTAAACTCCCCTGCTAAAGAGATGGTGTTTCAGAAGTAGAAGCCTCTCCTTTCATTCATTATTTCCAGCATTGCTGTTCTTTGCTTTAGCTGCCTGGTAGTTTTACAGCTCTGTTTACAAAGCTTTTTTAAAAACTGACAGACTGATTTATGTAAATCATAAGAGTAAGCAAAATTGTACAGTTAATTATGGTAAACACTAGGAACACTTATTTGAACTTCTGTGTTAGGAGGTAATTAAAATTTTGTTATTAACCAGCAGGTCACGATCCAACAAGGTCAGGTTTTTCCCTAACACATCACTTGCTGCTTACTTGAGGGAAAATGGTAAACTGGTCAGATCAGAAACCTAATCCAGTCTGGCAGTTCCTGTTGCATTTCTAAATATTGGCTCTTCGGTTCTTATTTTTATAGATGTTTGTTTGTGTGTTCACAAAAACCTCAAGCAAATGATGAAACACCCCAAACTTGTGTTAGAGTTACTGAGGGCCTCTGAGGACCTGCTGTCCTTCATGGAGGTCTCTGTGGAGGCTGCAGCGTAGTAGAAGACCTCAGGACCCCTGAGTTTGTCTTAAGGGTTTCTCCTTTTGTGCTGAGAACAACAGTGAGGAATCAGGAGCCTTGTCTTGAGAAGTCAGTCCTTCCATCACAGAAATGTCTCATTTTTATGTATGAACAGTTTGAGTGTAGGATAAAAAAATTGAAGCAATGTTATGTAAAAGAATGCAGCATGTTCATGGGAGCATTTGTATCATATGGGAGAGGGATAATACATGACAAAGTGAAACCCAAATCCTCATCTGGAAAAACTCATGGTTGTGGCAGTTGCTCCATATTTTACTGCACAGATGGGCTGGTTGTGGTGGCATCTTCAAGATCCCACCCATTGTTTCAAGGTCTCTGTGCCCCTGCCTTCTGGTACCTATGTACAGTAGTCTTGGCTTGTTCGGATATCCTTATCAGATATTTTTATTCCCCTATAATGCCCATAATATTTTTGATTCTTCTTTTTTTAATCACAACTGAAGTACTTACTGTGCTTTGTGTGTGTAAGAAAGAGATCTGTTTTCATGGATTAAGAGCAGCACAAGTGAGAGACATTTCTTTGGGTCACTTTAGTTGGCTGAAAGCTCTAGGCAGTAGTAGATGTGAATTCAGAGGTGTAGGTAGGTGAACTTAAGGATCTGTTTGATGGCACTGTGAGATACGGAAAGAACAACACAGCATAACAGGAATTTCAAAACCACATAGAGCAGGTTAAGAGTTATAAAGTTTAAGAGTTCAGAAAGTAGAAAGCAGAGGAGGAACTTCTATTTCAGTTGCTGGGAAGGAGGTCAGGGTACCTTTTGAAGGTATATACAGTAACTGAGAAGAAGCAGACAGCACTGGAAACTGTAAAACGTCGTGGTCACTGTTGAGTGAAGCTTGACAAGGATTTAATAAGAGGGGGATGCCTGGGAGGGTTGCCACAGGAGCTGCAATTACAATTAGATTAAACGAAGACAGAGTTGAACAAATGGCTCTTCTGGTGAATTGGGCTGTTAATCCAAGACTGGAGATCAGACAGACTGTTAGGACAAGGAGGGGATTTCATCAGGGAACTTGAAAATACTAATTTGGAGACTGAGAGAGTGATACTGTTATCGAGATCTTCTCCTCCTGTTCCTCAGTGTTGCAGGGCAAAGTGGCTGGAGAAATAGACCAAGCACATGAACTTGGATTCAAATGTCCAAGTGAAATGATTCTCCAGTTTTTGACCATCTCACGTGGCCTAGGACTGTAGATCCCCTGGGATGAAACTCTTTGGCTTGCACTTTTAAATAAAACAAAACTGCAGCATGCCTGACTGGTTCTGAAACCAGTTTTCTGGGTTATTTCCGGTCATTAGCTACAGAAAGTGTCCTACCTAAAATGTCTTTTCTCGTGTGCATTATTTGGGTGTGCAGTGGGAAGCATTTTGCACAGGGATTGCCCCAGGTGTCATGTTGGGTTCCACTGTCCCACAACAGCTTTTTGATGCAGTTCTGAGAAGAAAGTTAAGTCTCAATGGAAAAACATGATGACTTTTTTTGTGTTTAGTATCATAAAACTCCTCAAAACCCCAGTGCTACTAATAGCATATCTCTTGTTTTTGAGTGTGGCGTTGGGACACACCACTGACATTGTGCCTGGGTTGGAAGATCTACAACAAGCTGCACTTGTTGACTGTCAGGTCTGGATTACTTCATGTGCACCTAGCCTCTGGTTGGTTTCAGCTAATTTTGAATTAAGACTTGAAACACAAGGAAGCTTCCGGGAACAGGAAGGAGGCAGATATTTTGCTGTTGGGCTTTAAAAATGTTAACAAGATGACTAGGAGAGCTATAATTTCTTAGCTTTACTTCCATTTCCCTCTCTTCCATAAAGTAGTCTTATCAGTAAAACAAATTGGTAGGTCATTAACTAATTTGTCGTATCAAGGAAATCATGAAGAACTTTTTTTTGTTTGTTTTGTTTGGTCGTGTCCCGTCCCCCCCTCCCCCCCCATATCATTTGGATATTTGTAGTAAAATTTCAGGTTTGGTTCACAAAGCCAGCAGTGTTGATGTAGTGCATTCCTGTCTGTGACTTCCTTGTTACTACACAATCCTTTCTTAAAATAGTAGAACGATGCGAATTGTAGCCACCCATCGGAAATCAGTTGAGCATTTCTTTAATGTCTCAAAATAATTTGAGGAATCCTTATGTGACAGTTCTCATATCTAGTCTAGGTGTGTACCACAGAGAACCAGTTTTTAGCCCTCACCTCCTTACATTTTTAATGATGTGCAAGATAACAGTAATTCATTATTGATCAAGTCTTCAGCTGACAGAAAGGTGTGTAAGAGAAAAGTTTAAAAAACAAGAGTTACAGCAGAGAGATGTATGTACTTGTGTAAAGCTGGTGCAATCTGAAATGAAGGAACAAAAGCCATCAGTCACGTTTGTGGCAGGTGATGTCTTTTGGAAAGCAGTTTGGGTCATTTGCTACATGCCTGCAATACAACTGTCTACACTGAAGATCTAATACAGTTCCTGTATCTGTGAGCATCCAAACAAAGACAGTGAGTGTCAGGAAATACTCAGCATTTTTGCCTTTTATTCTGGCATGATAGGAGTTAAGTAGTGTGTGTGGTCCTGGTGTCATCAACTCAAGAATGTGTTCGGTTGGGAGATTATACTGTAGAAACAGAAAACCAGTCTTAGGGCAAATGGCTCAGATAACTTAATGTGTTTAGTTCATAAATACCAGCTCAGTGGAGAGATTTGTATTCCAGCAAAGTTTGATGGTTGAAACCCAAAATAGTCCATGTCCAAGCTACAGATTGTGTGCAAGAACTTAATGGTAATATTAGATAGCAGCAGGACGCAGTTTGGTGAAGCTGTATGGCCTATCGAGTGTGAGAGCTGAGAGCTAGTAATTGCAGTGATCTCCTCTGGCCTCAACCTTTTAAGTCCCTGCCAAGCAGTTTGCGTACCAAAGACCTTTGGCAGACTACATCCATTCCTTCAGGTGTCAGCATAACAGTAGCAGTGGCAGTTATTGCTTATATGGAAAAACAATATCTGTAAGGAAATACAATCTTTGTAGTTTAGAAATGAAGCTGATCTTCTGGAAACTGTGCAATCATCTGAACAGTTTAGCTGCTTGTGGATAGAAGTGTGGATAGTGGAGGTTTTCTGGGTTCACCAAGGTAGAGTGTGCTTGGTCCCCTACAGTAACATCCGTGTTTCATAATGGTATCATCAGGTGGAGCAGGACCAGAGAGGTCCTAATCCTTTGTCCATGCTTGGGTGCATGCTACTTCTGAATGTTGGAGAATGCTGATGATTTTGCCATGGTCTAAAAACATCTCTAGTAGGAAGGTACTTTAGCAGGAAGTGGTGAAGGTTTCCTTTGTAGTTAGCAGATAACTGTTCTTGTGTTCAGTGATTTGGTCTGTTGCTTCAAATGTTTGGGTTTTTTATACAGTTTTTTCAGATTTTCTTTGACTTCAGTTGAGTCATAGTTGTGTCTTTGGCATGCATTTTGACATCCATCTCTTGCCTGAGCACTACAGGACTTTGAAAGGCCAATTATTGTTGGTGTTGGTTTGTTTTTTCCTGGCTGGAAAGCCTTTCCTGATTTGTAAGCTTGACTAAGTGTTGACAAGACTGAGGGGTTAATCTTTCAAGTTCTTGCTTTACCTGTTGTTAAATGAAGATGACTTCTTGTCCATACGCAAGAGAAGAGTGGTTTGTTCTGTAGCAGCTTCCTTTACTTCAGTCCGAAGGGTCAAATTTGGTTTGCATCCTTGTTTTAACTGCCCAGAATCAATTCCACCTAACCCAGTTTTCCCTTGGTTTTCTATAATCTACCTCTTAACTGGATTTCATACATTCGTAAGAATCTGCATGTTTGTCAGGGTCAGAATGAGATAGTTTGGTTTAGACTCCTGTAACTCCTAGATCATCAGCAAAAGGGGAATGCCACAGTGCCTAACTAGATTGAGTTGTGTGTCAAAAATAATATGGTTTAGCTCTGGTGATGATGCCCAAGTGATTTAGAGCTCATTTTACTAGAGTTAGAAGTGTTAATGAAATCCCATCTTTCAACTTTCTGAACCTGAGGTTCCTGTAACATTTTCCTCCAGAACTGAATTCTCAGTGTGAAGGTGATAGCATACCCTCTCAAGGCTTCATTGGAGCTCCCTACCCCTTCTAGAGGGTCATGGGGACCACTCGCCTCTGTCAGGGTCTGCTGGAAGGAGTTTGTTTTCAGAGTTAAGCTGTTCTCAGGGAACTGTGAGTCTTCTATGCTGCATCTGCAGTGATTCTCACTGACCCTCCACCTACCTGTTCCACTTTCAGAGCACACTGAGGTTTAGCACCATGAGATGGGTGGTTGAGCTCTGCATGCTCCATGCTCTAACAGTCCATGTTGCAGCATGGTGCTTTTGTACCATCTCAGCGAGCACAGATGACAGTAACTTCTCAGTTTCAACATCCCTTAAAAATGGTGTTTGAGAGGTGTGAACTCTTGATTTGCCTGACAAGTAGCTGGGAGTTTTTAAAAACTCAAACTGCCAGTAACACTTCACAACTCCAACTGGGTCACTGTGGTGCTAATACCAAAATCAGACAATCTTTACCCAGGTTGCTCTCACCTAATTGCATTGTGCCATATGTGTAATACACACAACATATCTTTTTACAGTTTGTAAACATCTGAAGTGTCTTTGCAGTGCGATTAAATATGTTGTAACTCTCTCATTTCAGGCTAGAAATCTTCATACAGGAGAACTGGCTGCTGTAAAAATAATCAAGTTAGAACCTGGTAAGTTTTGCATTCTTTCCTGTATTTTTGAATTGCATTTTAATTTTTTCCATATGTTTATTTTCACACGCCTGTGAAGCTCCAGACAAAAGAAGTGTTTGGGTTTTTCTGTAGTTTCAGTGGTTAGATGACAGGAAGCACTGCAGGATGTACCATTACTTTTGGCTATGTCCTGCTCCCCATTTCCTTGTTTGTTCTTATCTGACTTATTGATTGTTGCGTAAAAAGATGTTGCAGTTGCAGTGAGCTGTTAGTACAAAGAGAAGATTAAGGACAGATGGTAAATTGTGAGCTCTGAAGCAGTAGGCAGCTGTGTGACTTGAAAGGCGGAAGGGACCAGCTAATGATGCTACTGCCCACCAAAGATGCACTGGGAAGAACAGAGCCCTGCGCTTTGCAATGTGCTGTCTTTTCTATAACCTGTGCTGAGGGAGGAGAATGACTCATGCTGTCATTTCCCCATGCATTTTCTGCCACTTCTAAAAGCAGGAGATGCTCGCTTGCTGCTCAAGAGATTTGCTGAGCTCAAGCCTGATCCGAGTCCATGCCCCATCCCTGAAAGTGTTTAAGGCCAAGCTGAACAAGGCTTTAAGCATCCTGGTCTAGTGGGAGGTGTCCCTTCTCATGGCAGGGGAGTTGGAACTGGATGTTCTTTAAAGTCCCTTCCAACCCAAACAATTCTATGGTTCTGTAGACAGTTGAAACCAGAAACCGTCCTCAGTGAAGATGAGGAGAGGACCTTTTTATCTCCTCAGTCATAACTCGGTCCCACCTAAGGATTTTGTATTTGTTCAAAGAAATAATCTCTCATTACTTGGTCACTGGCATACCTTTCAAATCCCTTCTTAGTGTAGTCCTCTTCTGTGTCTCTTTGCCATGTTAGTGTCCCTGTGGTTGTGGTTTGCCTGAACTGCTGTGCTGTGTCTGTTCAGGGTCCTGTCTCCCAGGCATAGGCTCCTCCTGTGAATGCTTGCCCTTGAATGAGTGTTTGTGGACTGACACCTGAAGCCTATGAAGCAATTAAGAGACAATAAGAAAGCAGTAGGATTTATGGAGACACAAAGAGATAGTTTCCATGACTGGAGTGCTGCAGGGAATAAATACAGATTATTTAAGCAGGAAAAATGGAGGCGAATCTGTGAAGACATGTGATGTAGGAGAGGCTGGCAAGAATGAGTGGGTTTTAGCCTGGGGATATGAAGGCTGAGGAGGGATCTAACCACTGTCCTCCACAGTGGACTGGCAGAGGAGCTGCAGCCAGACTCTCATCAGGAGTGCCCAGCAAAGGGATGAGAGTTGGCCAGTACAGTCTGCACTGAGGGAGAGTCTGGCTGGATGTGGGGAAAATTCTTCACAAGGAGAGTGTTTGCACTCCAGGGCAGCACCCAGCGAGGTGGTGGCATCTCCATCCTTGAAGATTTTCTGTAGTTGCCTGGGCAAGGCCTTGAGCAAAGTGACCTGACTCTGTGGTTAGTCTTGCTTGGAGCAGAAAGCTGGACCAGAGACCTCTGGAGGTCCCTGCCAATCTGCCTGCTGTGCTGACCAGCACTGAAATGTCTCCACTCCCTAAATGCCAGCATCTATTCATGTGTTAAAAGACTACCGTTTCAATAGGCAGCTCACTGTCAGTACACTGCTAGCAGGTGAAGTTGATGTGCCATCTTCCTCTTTCTGGCTTAGGAAAATATGTTGTCTCATTTGCTTGCCATTGCTTGGTTCTGTTCAGTCACTCAGGTAGAGAGGCATCATGGGTTTGCTAATAACTGTAGGTCTTTGATAAGCAGAAAGGCTGCCCTTTCTCCTCTCAGTCTCTCCAAATGTGTATCCCTGAGGAGTTGAGCCATGAGAGATGGCTTTGCCCATCCTACTGGTGTATTTTGTAGTTACTCCAGCTTTCTGTTAAATGCAAGCTAGCAGAACTTTTCAAATTCTAAAGGGCTTACCTAAAATGTCTGACCATCTCCTCTCCCACTGAGGACTCTACAACCAGTGAGTGGTATATATATAGTGAATGGAGAGTCAGTTTCAGAAATGAGGTAATTTACAATTTTTATGAATAAAGATTCAGAGAAGACTGCTTTTATATAGCAGTAAGTGTGTTTATTTTTCATAAAAGTTTAGTGACTTTTAGGCCAGTTAAATTTTTCTGACATGTCTGTTACCCTTGAATAATTTTCAGACCTTGACAGGAGGGTCAGTGCTTAATGCCATATGCCTCACTCCATATTTTTTGGTCGTGAAATCCCAGATGAAAACTTTGAGGGAAGAGTGGTAATGTCTTTACAGTTGGGGGGTTTTGTCTTCCAAAAGATCCTTCAGGTTTGTTAAGACTCTCGATGGAATCTCTCAGTTATATTTTGTTTGCCATTTCAGCCATTTTGAAATGGTGAAGCAACTGTGCATGAATTTGGCTTAACTCACCAAAGCAGGTTTTTTCCAAAAGGGCTGGGAATATTTCTAAAATGGAGTGCTTTGGTGGCTTCATCCTATCTCTTGTTTTCTTCGGTTCAAGCTAGATTATCATGGAGACTGGAGTGCTGGGAGAAGGAGGTAGTGGGAGTCCCCATCTGTCATGTGGTTAGACAATATAGGGGAAGAGGAGTTCAGTTTGTCTTGCCATGAAGACCAGCAGTTGCATCTCCCTCCTTATGGGGTGTTGGTTTTCCTGTTGATCTCTAAGGGATTCCAAGGGGGTTTTCTGCCAAAACTTCTCATGTACTTTTTGCTTTTAGTATAAATTAAACATGAATGGATTTAGACAGCACATGAGATTAACTCTGTGGCCTGGTATTCAGCGTGATGGCCAATTGCTTTTTTAAAGTGATCACAGAAAAATTAATTTGGAGTGTCCCACATCCAAGAAAAGCATGTTATCCTCTGCACGGCTTGATGTGAGTTTTCCCGTGAGCCTAAATGTTAATTTCCAAGTGCTTTTTTAGATATTTTTTATTTTATATTTAACAGTTAAAAGTTTCTGTAATATGTTTGGGTTTTTTTTGGGGGGGGGTGTCAGTTGGAGAAATTTGAAGAGTTTTATAAATAAATGAAAAGAAAGGGTCAGCTTGATCCTTTAGCTTTTCTTTTCCGTCTTGAAGTTACCACTGAAATAGCACTTCTTTACCAGTGCAGGTGAAGAAGCAGCCATGCTGGTGGTACCACTGCTTCCATTGCAGCTCTGGTCTTCTAGAGTCAGCCAGGTCTTATGCAAATTCAGCTTCATGTGCATAACATAGTTCAGATGTCAGTGGCTGTGGCTCAGTGAGCGGATGGCAGGCTCTGAGCAACAAGGAAATGTGGTTTTCTCTGCCAGATCCGTATTAAGTTGTGATTACATAGGTGCAAAAAGCAACTGTACAAAGTTGTGTGAGAGAAAAATACTTGAAAGACTTAAGTACAAAGATCCCATCTATGACTGAGAGGTTTTTCTGAGCCATAATTCTCTGGAGAAAGGGAGGGTGTTTGTGGGTAGCATCCCTGTGTGGTCTGGTTTTATATACTTCCTTGGCATCCTCTGTTGGGGATGGGATGCAGGGCTGAAGGGCCCTGTACCTGACTCAGTACAGGGTTAACTTCTAATCCTGGTTGGTTCTGTGATCTATTTCACTGTGTGGCCAAAGATGATATTGTTGAAGGCAGAAGGTAAAAGCAGCGTAGGGAGGCTCAGTAGAGAAGCTAAAACCACTGCCTTTGGGTGACTTGTGGCTATACCCTTACCAAACCAGGGTTGGGTTTATATATGTGGATTGCAGTGATAAGACTAATTAGGCACTATTAAATGCAGTGGAAACCACAACGGGGATCCCTTAGCCCCTGCTTGGCAGCATATGAAACGCTGAGGCTAGTGTTCAGAGCAGTGGTGCTGGGGAGGGTGAACCACAGCTGGGTTTATCTCCCAGCAGGTCTATGATGGGACAGAGCAATGTTTTAATGGCAGAAAAGGGATGGTATTAACCTATTGCTAATGTAGTAAGGGGCTTCCTCAAGCGTTTGTGTTGCTGCACACAATCTGAATGAAGTAGGTGTGTTTTTATTGTGAATTTGAAGAACTGCTTTGAAAACTGAAATGAAGCAGAGGCCAAATCTTCTGCTGTTAGAGCTGAGGGAAGAACAGGAACCGTTGGAGGCTGAGCAGTCTCTGCCTTTGCTTGGTGCCGCGTAGCAAAGTGAAAAAGTACAAGACTGGCACGAAGTCACCACTACTGAGAACCCCATTTTAATTAGCACTGATGACCAGGTCTTAAATGTTTCATCATGTTGTTGGTCTGACTTGCCATGGGAAAGTGATTTCTTCTATTTCATTGTTTGTTGGGGTTTTTTAATACATCTTCTTTTAAACGTTGCCAACCTGATCTCCATCCATAGCATGTACACCCACAGCCTCTTGGCAGCAATCTTGTTGGGCATTTATTTTGTTTTTAAGGGAGATTCACAGCATTTGTTTATCTCTGGGATGTCTACTGCCTCTGCAGGGTGGCTGGACTGTGCAGCAGCTTGCTGTCTTTGCGGGAAGACATGGCTGTTCAAAATCTTCCAGATTTAAAAACAAACAAATAAAATCAGCTGCTCCATGTTTCAATGTTTTTACTAATTTTAAGAGTTTTGAATAGCTTTGTAGGACTGTGCTTGCAGAGCACCATCAATTCCTGGAACAGGCCAGTGTCAGAAGCTGTTGCAGCTGGCTGTGGTGGACCCCTGGGAAGGGCAACCCCCCTGAGCACCAGCACAAGCTCCTGTCAGACCATAGGGCACAACTAGAAAAAGATTGGTTATAAAATTCTTAAGTTAATCACCAGAGAAATTGGCTTTAAAGTTATATACAACTTCTGGAGAAGAGGAGGCTCATAGGTGGGACTTAATTAGCAGATAAAATTATAAGAGCTCCAAACTTGATTAGTACATAGATGGGGAATTGGGAGCAGAAGACAAAAGACTCTGAAGAGTGCCCCAGAGGAGGTGAGGAATGTATTGAATTAAAGCTGCAAGAAACTACACACACTGAGATGGTAGTGTTTTGGGAGACCTAGCAAAACTGCTGACATGGTTAGGTAACTGTGGTTTGTATATGTTATCCCATCATCCACTGCAGGTAGTGAGCGAGTTGGTAGGCAACTCCAGCCTACAGCTGAGACCCAAAAGTGAATATGTATTTTATTTCATCTGCTATTACCCTTCTTTATCTCTTCTCCAGACAAAGGAAATAAACTCTCTACTTAGAAGGCTACTGTCATTAATTTATTTGCATTTTTGGGCAGTATGCTAAATCTGCTACCACAGTTACTTAAGCTGTGCTGCTAGAATCAAAATAGACAATGTTTTTCACTTTTTTTTGGCATAGACTTTGGAGAGCATTAGGCAAAAGTATTATGGCATGCTAATGACATTTCCCAGCATCCACCGAGTACAAATGCTTCAAATAATTTGGGAGCCAATTCTATTTCAGAAACTAATCCAACTGTACTCAGCAGCATAGAAGCCAAAACCATCTGGAACACTAAAGCCACTTCCTTCTATGGGTTTAGCAGATGAATCGAGAGGGGAGTCGATACAAAGAGGTAGCTATTTGCCAGTGTAGTTTTCTGCCACAGAACTTTCTCCCTGGGAAAATGTAATAAACAAAATATCTACTAATGTCCATTCTGAATACTACTGTAATGATAAATAGTGCCCTCGGAAACCTTTGATGCTCAGAGGGTTGGCAGTAATCTGTCATGCTCTGTACCTTTTGCAAGTTTACAGAAGAATCTCATTGCTGGTTTTCATCTGGTCCAGTGCTTGCATTTTCCACATGAGATCCCTGTGAAGGCCAGAAGTAGCCAGTTTCCCGTTTCAGGTTGGATCTTAAACTGGAGGTTGAACCGTTTGTGGGGTTTTGTACAAAGGCAAATAGTCATCCAAAGGTGTATAGTGTTGTGCTCAGTACATTCAAAGCCAGGTCTGGTTCATTATGCTTGTTTTGTATGTCTTGGTTCAGATGTGGAGGTTCGTGTTCTGCATGGGAGCACAGCTGCAGGGCTGAGTCAGGCTGCAGTGGGCGTCTGTCCCTTCTGGACCACAACAGCAGCACAGTGGAGCTGCACTGTCAGTCCAGAGCATTTTGGGGACTGAAGAAGAGTACTACAGCAATGCAGCCTTATTCTCTGTATAAGAAATTCCCTAGACTTAATATTCGGTATGGAGAAGAACAAGCCTGTGGCTTAATTGAACTAAGTCTGCAGGGGTTGAACTGTTGTTGGCAGCATCTGGGGTTGAAGATCCATGAACATAACTTCTCAGTACCGGTTGTATCTTCACTGCCTTATGGTGTGTAACCAGGTTGGGTTTGGGATTGTGTCCCTTGTGCATGGCAAGTTTAAAGAGACACAGGCTTTATGCACAGAGCATAAAGTGGCCAGTCTCATGCTACCAGAAGCTCTCACTTCTCATTCCTGTGCTTGTCCTGAGTGGTAGTGCTGCCATCTCACACAGCTGCTCAGCCTGCCGTTGGAGCATACGCAAAGCAAAACAGAGACAGTGTGGTCTTCTAATGTAGAGTGCCCAGCATTTTAATTACATCAACTTCTTGAAATCTGGTCCAGTTTTACTTCTATTCTTTTACTTGCTATTCTTCTTTCAGAAGTGTATGTATCCAGAGTGGGTGAGCTCGTATTTCCATATAGTGTAAGCTTTCATTTACAACACAGAGTTTCTTGGATGAAGAAGGTTAGCAGAAGGGGTCGTGGTGTGGAAGGAGGTATTATGGGTGGGAAAAAAGCTGAAAGGTCACACATTTTAGTTGGAAGGTAATGGAGAGTGTGACACTTGGGGTGAAGGCAGGTTGTGAATTAAGAGGACACATCATTTAACAAAATACATGAAGAAAAATAGCAACAGTGAGGTGGCAGTAGTGGGATGGGAGAGTAAAGATGGGATTGTGAAAGGCTGAGGTGTATGACAGTAAGTAAATAAAGGAAAGAGAGAGGAGAAGACATGAAAATGTTCAGGAATAGGAATATAGATTATACGTTGCCGTGGCTGCTCATAAATAAGATCCAAGCGGGGCAGAAGAGAACACACATGGGGAAATTGTTTCTGTGTTAGACCAGACATTCTGAAAACTTGTGTGCAACTTAATGCGGACTGCGTTTTTATATCAGCAGAGAGATAATCAGTACCATTGGTGGTTAGCAGTTGGCAGCTAGATGCCTGGCAGTAAAATTTGCTGGTGGAAACAGAATTGTTTCCAAATAGCTGTTTCCTGCTTGGAATCAAGTTTCAGAGCTTCAAGTTTGGGGAATCTAAATTCTTTCTGTCAGACTGCAGGGTTTCCTTAAATCCTGAGAAAAGAGGTATGGGTAAAACAGCTTGGATGCTTGAGTGTGGTTTAAAATAATTCCCCTTCTTAAAGAAGATGATTGTTACTGTTTTTCAAAATGGTTGGTAAAGAGCAATGCAGGGTGGTGAAGAAAGCAGGAGTCATGTATGTGTCAGAGCTATGGGAGAGGATGCTACAATCATGCCTTGCATCCTGTCAGTCATATTGTGTGTCAAGCTATCTAAATGGGGATTAGAAAGTATCTTGGGACTTAATGAGGGTAATGGGGAAAGACCAGCAGCAAAACTCCAGTCTTAACAAAAACCTGCATATTGGGAAAGCCATCCCATTTATCAGCAGCGAATGAACCCTCATGAGGCTCAGGAGAGTGGTTTGGGGTGAGTGAGTGGTGAGCATGGGCATGTCTGAAAGTCAACACAGAAGAGCTGATGACCTGTGGATATTGCTTGGCTGTGGAGTTGGTATACTGGGATGAATAGATACTGCCAGATTGTTGCCGCATTGGGGCTTTCTCTCCTTTTTCAGGGATTCAGGTTGTTGAAATAAAAAATGTCTGAGGAATGGTCTCCAAAGAGGCAATAGTTGCTTCTGCTGACTTACAGAGGTGGGCATCTCTTGGGCAAGTTTTACGGTTACAGTGAGAGCATTCGGTCTCATCAGTGATGGTGTGACCCTGCTCTTTGTCTTTCAGCATCCTGTATACCACCACACCCGGTCAACACACCACACAACAGTGTCCACCTGGTCCCATTGTCGAACAACCTATCAATTCTAAATAACAAATGTTAATTATAGCGTTAAAAATCCCAAATCTGCAGAGTATCTACAGTCAAGCTCCTTAGAGAGGCTTGGAGGGTAGGCTTTGGAGTGCAGGTCACACCTCCTGCCGGGCTGCCTGGTGTGTCTGTCTAGCGTGCTGGGGCCTGTGAGGACTGCGTGTTGAGGGCACTAGCTCGGGGCAGGAGTGCTGGCATGCTGGCTGGCACCTTGAAAATCTGGCTTCTTAATAAGTGCTTCTGTCCCGCCCTTTGGTGGCACCGTGCATGTCTCCAAATGCCGTCAGTTCTCTCCTCCCTGTTGCGTGTGAGCCCTGGATGCTGCCTGCCCATCCCTCCCTCTGTTCCCACACAGCATCAGCCCTGTGATGCAGCACTGAAGTAATGCAGAATAAACCAATTTAAATTGGTAACTATGAATTTCTCCCCTGAGGAGCCTTTTGGACAATGAAGGGATTCACAGCTGACACAAGAAGAGTTGTGGGAAGTGGCCCTGGGTCTTTTTGCAGGGTGGCTCAAAGCAATCAGTGGAGCGCATGAAAGTACAACCAGGAATAAACTTGCTTAAAAACCAACAAGGTCAAGTATGCTCAGAAGACCTAATAGAACTGTGTGATAGGCTCTAGAACCATCAGAGCCTTCCCATGCTGCAGAGCAGTGTATGTGGATTCAGGATACAGGTGCTCTCCATCTAGGACTTGGCAGGATATCTATACATGCCAGTTCCATGTAGATGAGAAATGGTGTCTACAAGTAAAACAAATCACTGCTGTAAATGGGTTGTCAGTTTTCTTGATTATCTCCCAGTTAAATATGGATCTGTCATGAATTTATGAGGCCGTACCTTGCTTACCTCGGGAAATCTGGTCCGATCGCATCATACAGTGATCTGGCTGCAAGTTTCAGCCATCCCTTCTCTGCCAGCTGTGCTGGAGAACAAGCAGCTGGTTGTGCCAAGCAGCACAGCTTCGACCAACCCACCATGGGCTGTGATCGGAGGAGACTATTCCATTGTAACGCTCTGCTATGTCCTGTGTGTCTTGCTACAGAGGTAAAATTACGTAATAGTAGCAAGCTGCAGTGACTCACCACACTGCTCGTGTGATTTACAGCAGCTCCCCAAACGACGTTTTTGCTTAGCATGCCACATAACCCATAATTGCAAACATGTGAGTAGACAAAAGTACATTTTTCCAATTCCATGTTGTTTAGCATCAAGCAATCTGTGATGACTAAACCAGATGAAAAGCTCTTCGTATGGATATATTGTCACCTTTGATCTAATTCTTTTTATCTTGCTCTCTCCCTCTCGATGAACCATTTTCTACATATTCTTTGTCTTACCGTCGTCTTTTTTTTTTAATGCTGTCCAAGGATATTTAATTTTTGCCCTATTCCAGTGTCTTTTGCCAAGATTAATACTCCAGCTGCCTGGAAACTCTGAATTCCTTTGTTTTGAATTCATTCTTGTCGTCTTTGAACGACTATACATCTCTCCTATCTCTCTGTCTGATCTTTCAGAATCATTTTCTACATATTTTAGCCAGACTTTTCTCATGGATACTTCTTTCCATCTGTTTGCTGCTTTTCTATCAGTTTGTGTCCTTGCCTGTGGCAGGGGGGTTGGAACTAGATGATCTCTAAGATCCCTTCCAACCCAAACTATTCTGTGATTCTGTGATTTAGCCTGCACCTCCCTTTCCTCTTCCAGATGCTTTTTTTTCCCTCTCCCCTTCTCCTTTTTCTGTAGGTAGCCCCATTTCTTGCATAGATTTTTCATTTATTAATTGTAAATCAAGAGGTCATAATTTCTGTCTTCCTCTTCTACAGGCAGGATCAGCCTAAGTCACTCCTGATGGGTACTTGTTCAGTGCTTTTTCATATTTTTCTACTGATGTGAAATTTCACAGCTTCCCATCCCTTCAAGTTCAGTCTTGTGATAGGAAAAGCTTTTCATGTATATAGGGAATGTAGGTTAAGGCAATTTAAGCCCACTGCCAATTGTCCTGTCATAAAACTGGAAAATGGATTATCCCTTCCCCCCTTATGCGCATGAAGGTTGTTATCTTATCTTCTGTCAGTCTTTTTCTAGCCCAAATCACTGTATTTCCTTCAATTTTTCCCCATTAGTCACAGTTCCTAAAACTGACAATGCTGTTGCTCCACTGTAGGCAGCCCAATCGACATGCTATTGATGGGCAATTCTGGCTGCTGCCAGCAGGTCTTTGCTGTTAGGGGGATGCTGATTGATTATGGTTTTCAGCTGTGACAGTGTTCAGCTGTTCTGAAATGCAGCTTCTGATGTATCAAAGATTCTTTGATTTGAAGATGGTACGTTATGAAGAGGGCTCATGGGTGGCTAGTAGTGGTAGAGAAAGTACCTTCTTTGGTGTGGGGTGGGAGGCTTTTGCCTTTGGACTTGCTTAGATTTGGCTTTCTTGAAAAACCTCTGTAGTTTTAAAACGCTCCCGTTAATTATCTGTGAGCATTCAATGATTTCCCTTAGGAAGTTCATTAGAAAAACGGGAGGAATGAATCCACCCGATTCAAACTCAGAAATCCTTTGTTCATAATGCTCTTTTGTAGGTGAAGGAATTCAAACAAAGTTGTAGCTGAAGGGTAACCCTGAAAGCAAGCACGGTGTGAAATCTGTGCTAAATTTATGGAAACTGTGTTCTCTTTTCTTTTTTTCAGTATTAAAAAAATACTACTTACATTTACAGAAAGCCTCTTGACATTTGGAACTCTTCTACTAATGTTTTTCTGCCCCAGGTGAAGTGCTTCTCCACACAGTTCAACTTTAAGAAGCCTTGAGGATTTACTGAAATCGGTCAGGGATGTTTTCATACAAGTGTGTTCCTTTCTACTTTTGTATTTCACAGTTCTTTTGTTACGTCAAAGTCTGATAATCATTGAGACATAAAGATTGTGGTCACTTGGAAATTGTTATATCAAATTGGTGCTGCTTTTGCTGTGTCTGTAAGCATCTGCTCTGTACCGGTGTGTGTGTGGAGAGCTGGGGTGTCCAAAGGGGTTGTAAATGCCATGGGACCATGCATCAGTCCTGGCTGCTGTGGATCCAGCAGGTACCAGTGACGCCCTTGCTTAGGGAAGTTGCTTCAAAGCACAGCAAATAAAGCCATCTTTTTTAAAAAGGTTATTAAAAATATTAGTTATGCTGTTACTTGTCAAATAAACACATGAAGAATCCAAAGAGAATTTACAGCAGTGCTTGAGACCTCTTGGACTTGTCAAATCACATAAACGGAGGGAAGCAGTACAAAACAGCGTATGTTTTCTGGGTGTGCATCCCTGACTTTGAGAGGAGGTAATTCTACTAGTTAAACTTTAAACAAAAGTAAACATACAAAGTGATTTTTTTCCTTGAGAGAGCATGGTAGCTATAACATTGTCTGCAGCAGCATTTTATCTAAAGCCTTTGTCTAAATTCTATTCTTTCATGTCTTGCAAGCTGTTACGATTTTGTTCATGCCAAAGGAAGAGTAAAGGTAATAATGTAAAATGTATATATACATATGTTGTGTGTGTGTCTGTGATCACAAAGCAGGCACACATCTAGAATGGCCTCATAAACTGATTTTTGCAATGTTGCTCTTCAGAGGAAGGCTGTGGGGCTGTGACAGTGTTGTTTGATATGTCACTGCTGGTTTTTGGGCTGACCCTTGGGAGCCTGCGGATCTGTGCCTCCATAGGAGCCCATCACCGGGCTGGGTGTAAGCCTGCCCTGAGCTTCAGGGAGGTAGAGCTGCAGTGTTTGAGTTCTAGATTCTGGGGAGAACATCCTCTGTTCAGAAATTCTCTCAATGGGATTTAATTAAAGCGTACCAGTGGGTTTCCTAGCACTCAGATAATTCAGTTTGCTTCATTGTCTCTATAAATTCATTTTATTTAAATTTATGATAGCTTTTACCCTTTCAAATTAAAGTGGCAGAAGCATGCCAGGATATGGCTCTGCTCTTAATGTATTTTTCAGTAGAATGCTTTAATGCTTTTTTTTTCCTTCCCCCCACCCTCCCTTGGCAAAGGATATTTAGGATGTGCAAATGTGCTTATGTAGCTGTCCTCATCCAAAAAAGCACTCATGACAAGGCAGTGCATGTTGAGAACTCTATGCTTCTCTTCTGAGTCAGCGGTGGCTGGGTGGGCGTGCAGGCCATATGCTCTATCAGAGTCATTTTGAAATGAAATACTTCTCATAAAGAGCCTGTGGTATGTGATCTCTTCTGGTTTCAGGCAGGGGGCTCTGGAATCAGCTTGCAGCGATCTTTCCTTCTGTTTCTGGGACCCTTGTTCTGTGAGCACTGTGTCCCACTACAGCTATACCAGCTCCAGCTGGGGCTGTCCGATGGCTGTGCAGGGGCTGCTCTAAGTCTTCTCACGTGCTCCCGTCCCTCTGTGGGAATCCTTTGCTTCTTTTTCAGAGCCTGCTGAGCTGTCTTAACTGATGGATCACGTTCAGGCCGCCGGGCCAGCCCTTTTCTGCTTGTCTTCAAGAAATATTTGTGCCTCGTGCAAAGGATGTAATAAGCACTGTAGGCTGAAAGGATTGTGTGTGTAGACAACCATTGCAAGACAGGCTGGCGTGCTAGAAAGCCCTCATGAAGGGCTTAGCAATTATCCAGACCCTTCGCTTGTTTTTATGGGTTACGTGCATACCTTCAAATCTCCTTGAATGTTCAGTTGCATGCAATGTAACTGGGGCTGCTGCTTCCTGTTTTCCAGGAGACGACTTTTCATTGATACAGCAAGAAATATATATGGTTAAAGAATGCAAACATTGCAACATAGTCGCCTATTTTGGGAGCTATCTCAGGTAAATCCCACTTTTTATACCTGCATTTCTGCTGGTTCTTTCCTAAGACAATGCTCTGTCTGGTTTAGTGCTTACATCCTCTCTCAGTGTTCTTTTCAAGGTTGAATTTCCTTCAGTTTCCAGTTGGCTTTAAAAAAAATAAAATGACTAATACTTTGTTTTCTCTGCTGGCCAAAAGGGTGGAATATTTTTATCACTAGGAACAGAAAAAACCTTTTCCCCTAGAGACTCTTGCAACATACCCAATCCCACTCACTCGTGGGGCAGATTTTAAACTTTTATCGGTTCTAATATAGAAGTAGCTCATCGTTTATCTAGAGCAGAACTGCTTTTAGATATTTTATTTAATGGTAGTCTCGTGTACTGTGGAAGTATAGCCAGTGAGTTGTAAGAGCAAAACACTAAATCTGAGCCACTGGTAATAACACTTTTTGAAGTTCTGGTGTAGCAGATGCGATGTACTGAGAGGCAGAAACAAAGCGATGCCAGCTGGCTACATCTTCCAAGTGCACACATTAAATGTTATACAGAAAGTTGGGGAATATTTTCCATTTCTGTTGAACTCTGCCATTTATCAATTGGCTCTGTGGGAATATATATCACCACCTTGCCTGCTGGTCTTTTTCAACAAGGTTTCATCTTTAGATTTGTTGGAGGACTGCATTTTTAAGCGATCTCTACAGCCCTAATGGACTTCAACTGAAACAAAATGGCTAAATTTCTAAATCCCCAGTCCCCCTTTTGGAAGCCATGAAGAGGGTATTTTATATATAATAAGGCGATTTAAATTTAAAATTGAAACTGTGAGTTTAGTGTGTTATCTAATGTAATATTGCTTGATAGATAAACCTTGGGTGTTTCTTCTGCATGTTCTTTGTTGCAATTAGGAGGTCAGAGTTAAAGCAGCACCTTTTAGGTCTGATAATGTATAGAGTTCTCAGTGAATTTGGCATAAAATTTTCAGTTTGATAGGTGAGAATTTATATTGACATTATTAATAACATGTAAAATGTGTAATGACTAGTCATGCATCAGAATGTGTATTTTTAACAAGAGTGAGCAAGACCAATAGAAAATAACATAAATAATCGTTATTAACTCTGTTCTGTATACAGATCAATCAGCTTCTGATGCCTGTGTTTTAACTTTCTTTTGATAGCCGTGAGAAGCTGTGGATATGCATGGAATACTGCGGTGGGGGATCCCTACAAGATATTTATCATGGTACGTTGAAACTTTTTTTAACATTTGTTTGGGAGCTCTCTGCTAAGAAAGAAAAATAAATAAGCAAATAAAAAAATAAGCAAAAAAAAAAAAGCAAACTAACAGGGAACGCTTGATACTGGCTGGGCACATGGGTTTTAGGGTACAAACGGTGTTTTTTAGCTGCAGTCAACAGATTTTGTTGAGAGCACTTTTCATAGAATCATAGAATAGCAGGTTGGAAGGGACCTCAAGGATCATTAGGTCCAACCTTTCTAGGCAAAGCACAACCTTCACTAGGTGGCCCAGCACCTTGTGAATCTTCACAGTGTCCAATGTTGGGGAGTCCAGCCCTGCCCTGGGGGGATTATTCCAATGACTGTTTTTTCTCATTGTGAATAATTTTCCTCTAGTGTCAAACTTTTGAAATACGATGACCACCATTTTCAACTAATACCCTGTCATTCTAGGACAAGATGTACTTTATTTTTTGATCCTATTTTTTGATCCTCACATTGTTTGTTTTTCCCCACAGTGCTTAGGGGACTGATGCAAAGAGCTTGAGTGGAAGGCTCTTCATTAACTGCAGTTACTGTACACTGGGAGCTTGCTTGCATCTTGGCTTTTCTCAGCCCATATCTCTGAATGCCATCTGCAGAAGCAGGTTATCTGCTTTCTGAAGGGGTGGAAAAAAAGTCTTCTAAAAAAGTTCACAACCAGAAATTGTGCTAATTGGATATGGAGACTGTGCATGCTGCAAGGAAGCAGTTTTCACTGGGAAATGTCAAAATCTGATCTTTAAAGGGTAAAAATTACACTTATTCCTGCTCCTGTGCAGTACCGTACTACCCTCTTCTTAATATTTTCCCCTCTGAGGTTTCATCTGGAGTTGTTGATTCTGTAGAAGGATTTATTGGATTTGTTGGAAAAGCAGTCTGGGTGCTTGCTCTGCCTTTAAATGATAACATGCAGTTTTTGAATACAGGAGCTGTTTCTGCTTTATTTTTCAGCCTGTTAGTGCAAATAGCTTTATAACAATTCGTAGTCACACAGGCCCCTAGTATAGAATATTGCTATTTCTAATATTAAAACACTAGCAGAAATCACTTCTGTTGTTTTTTTACCTTCCTCAGAATATGGGATATTACATTATTATGCGGTCACTTGTAAAATGGTAATTAGACTTCTGTGATAACAGGTTTTCTAATTGCTGTGGGTATTGTTTTCTGTTTCTGTGCTGTTTTGTTTGGGTCTGTTTGTTTTGGGTTTTTGGTGGTTTGGGGTTGGGCTTTTTTTTCAGAAAGCCTTTCTGTAAAACGAGCAAGCAAAACCTCTTTTCAGCTCAATGTAAAAATCTGTTAATGCAAATTCAGTGTTTAACTTTTGCATGGCAATTCTGCTTCTTGGCCGCTTCACAAAGTTATTTATGCATTGTATATTGTAGACTCACATTTCTTTAAACTTTGTTTGCAGTCACAGGACCTCTGTCAGAGTTACAAATTGCATATGTATGCAGAGAAACCTTACAGGTACTGTACTTCTGCAGGTATACGATAAAGTGTTTGTTCCATGTATAAAAGGTAGATACAGAAGATGATTTCAGAAGGTGCTGCAGTACCATCACTTGCATTTGTAAGCATTAGGAATCTAGCTGAAACCAATTAACCAGGTTTAATCTGCTAGTTTCTATATTGTAAATAAAATTAGCAAGAAAATCCAATAATGAAGTACAAGTATTTGCTTAAAATCATCCTCGGAGAAGTGTTGCGTCTGCGCTGTAATTTACAAAAGGGTTCACAGAGGAGTAAATGTGTCTGTGGATCCTGCTGCAGGACCAAAATACTGAATCTCTGTCCTGCTGTGGTTTCTTGAGTGAGCCTGTTGGTTTCAGGGAAACAGTGGAAGACAGATTTGCACAGGTTGTGGCCACAGTGTTGAGTGGGCTGTTTTCATCCATTGTTCTAATGCAGTGATTCAGTGCAGCAGTTGTTAGGACAAATTTTTGAATCTCACTGCAGAAAACAGCTAATGCCAAGTAAGCAAGGGTAAGTGGCTGAGTAATGGAGGGGAAAGAAAGAGTAGAAAAAAAAAAAAAAAGGTGTATTTTAAACTGCCCGTTTATCTGTGGCAATAAATTCTAATAACTTGTAGAGGAAAAATACTGCAACCAGATGACCACAGTTCTCTTTCATATTCTAACTGCTAATATCTATAGAACTACAAGATAAGACAATGAAGGCAGCTTGTTTCTTAAAGGAACTTTTCTTTCCCTGCTCTGTGTATCCCTGAATAATTATGTGAGAGAATCACAGGGATTCACTCATTTCCCTGAAGGGGTAGTTGAACTGGTCACTGCCAGAGGCAGGGGTGTAGACCCATGAACTAATCTGCTTGGCAGTTCTGTTTCTGATCTCTTCTTACTGCAGGAACTTGTATTGCTGGAAGGGCAGCTTAAAGCCTAAACACCTGCTTGTTGAAACCTTCAGGACTTCAAAAATATAGCTAACTTTAGTAAAGGGAAAAGGTGATGTAATTTCACGATTGTTTTGAAAGTACACACATATATGTGTATATATATGTAAAATGTTGTACCATGGCTGGTTTAAACAAGTCTTCACATATGTTGGCTGGAGCTGAGAGAGATGGGGAACAGAATCCAGAATACCTCTTACATGCAAATTTCTCCATTTTAGATTAAAATGCATTGTGTAATTTAAGTTTATTGACTGGGACTGGCTCTGTAGTATGTTAACAAATGACCGTCTGATACTGTTCTCTTTTATTTCCAGGGCCTTGCTTATTTGCATGTGAAGGGCAAAATGCATAGAGATATAAAGGTAACTAGGAACTTTGAAAAACTTACCTAAAACTTTCTAGTGCAGAAAAATATTCCTGATAAAAAAATTTATTTTCTATTTATTATGTTTTAGGGTGCAAATATTCTATTAACAGACCATGGAGATGTCAAGTTGGGTAAGTTGCCTAAACATAGTAAGACAAAAAGTAAGTGGGAATGTTTTAATTTGATCAGTCAAAAGCTACAGTAGCATCTGGGATACTTTGATTTAGCAAGTTGCCTTTTATCATTCCATTAAGACAAAAATATGACTAGAATGTAGAGACCATGCCACCCAAGAAGAATATTCAGGGTTTTTAGGCTTTGTTTTATGTGGAACAGCAAAATGCACAGCAAAGATAAAGCTTTCTACAAATGATAAAGCATAATACAGCAGATCTCCTGTACTGCTACAGTGAATTTTATTCAGTACTGTTCTCCGTGTCATGAACCTTCTGATGTTACACTTGACAATAGGAAGCGTCCATGGGCTTGTGTATATATGACATGAGAAGTTTTGCATTTTATCGAGAAGTTGCAGATAATTTATTTTTTCAACCATCAAGCCTTGAAGTCTCACAGGTTTCCCTGGAATTTGCCAGGTTGGGGTTACCTGGTTATCCACATGTTTGTTCCTCGCTAGAATGACAGTTCTCCCTCAGAGCCTTCAAGGTTCCACTGTGTGAGAAGATGTCTCCTGAGCCTGGCAACCTTTGGAAAAGTGGGGTCTGATCCTGGCTGTGCCTCCAGCCTGGCATATGACCTTGGGCGTTTGCACAGAGGCGAAAATGAAACTCTCCTCCTTTGCAAGTGCTCTGAGGTCTACAGATGAAAACTCAGAAGAGATCTGTACTATTGGCTTCCTCCAGTGATACTTTGCAGTTGGTTGAGCGCAAACAGTCTGAATCTCATAGACTCATAGAATGGTTTGAGTTGGAAGAGACCTTAAAGATCATCTAATTCCAGCCTCCCTGCCACAGGCACGGGCTCCTTCCACTAGATCAGGTTGCTCAAAGCCCCTGTGTCCAACCTGGCTTTGAACACTGCCAGGGATAGGGCAGCCACAACTTCAACCTGAGTGCGCTGCCTTCAAAACCCCAGTCTGCTTATCTGATGCCTCACTTCACAGAAGTCTGCATGTAGTTAGGGCTGTTGCAGGAAGCAGGGAGCAGACATCCGGGGAGAAGGAATGGGATACTCATCACTTCACTGTGTCCAGTGTTGGAATCCGGACAGTGGTGCATTAGCTGCATCGCTGCTTTTCAGAAAAGCTGTGTGGTTCAACACGTTTAGTCCCCTGTGGTGAACCAGGAATGCAGTGCTAGGAAAGTACGGCTTTTGAAAGAAGGAGGGGAAAAAACCTACCAAGAAACAGAACAACCAAAACCACGCCCCAAAAAAACCCCAAATAATAATTAAAAAAAAAAGGAGTAAAAAAAGTAAAACCTTTAAACTTGGGTTATGTGCTTATACCTTCCTTTTGCCTGCTAAGATAGTTAGGTCTGCCCAGAATTATCTTCCAGCTATTGTACTACAAATGCAATGAAAATAAAAAGGACTTAAATGATTTATGGCTCTGCAAGACCACCTGATTATCTGCAGCTCTGAGAGCAAGGGATTATTGTCCCCTAGACACGTCTCCAGAAATGAGAACAGATGTCCCCCCGCTGTTCCATAAGTAACACAGAAATAGTACCATTTCCAAAGCATGATGCTATTTTTCCTCTTGAATATTAAATTGAATGTCCACTAAATCTTGTGAGGTTGCTTGGTTGCTGTATTGTGAGATGGAAAAATATCTAGGAGAGGAACAGGATCACGAGTGATCTGTATGTGGAAACCAAACTTTTCAATTTGAAGTCATGTCAGTGAAAACATTTGCTGATCTCATTATTAATCTTTAACTGTTGAAGCTTAGAGAATTTTTGATTTGGATGAGAAACACGATTGTTCTTTCTTGCTAGAGCAGAATTGGGATCTTACAGTGAGATTTCTAAGTCTATCATAATTTTCTTTTCCAGCTGACTTTGGTGTAGCAGCAAAAATAACAGCCACCATTGCAAAGAGGAAATCATTTATTGGTACCCCTTACTGGTAATAAACTACTTTGATTGCTATGATTGTATACAAAGCTAAGTCTGTACTTATGCTAAGAGTTCTAAAATAACACACGCTGAAGTATACACACATTTTTAAATATATATAGCAATTGCATAAATTTCCTTTCTTCCGAGTAAAATGCCTAAAGGGTTAAAGTCTGGGAAGCACTGATTAGAGCCGTTTGATGCTGTAACACAAGCTACATGAATTTCAGGCAGAATGGCTGTTTCTCACACATTTATTAATGTAGAACATTCTCCCCTTTGTCTGGATACCGAATGGTCGTTTAGTTTCTTGGTAACTTCTTACACTTTTAGTGAATAAACTGAACAATGTCTTTCTGATTTCTGTGCAGAAAAAATTGCAAAGAAAAACAGATTTTAAACTATCTTTTCATCGTCTCTACTGATTAATGTCTGTACAAGACAGTACTTAATATGCAAATACATCATTGTAAATCTTGAGCTGGATTATATACGCAAATTTAACTGCTATTGGTTTCTGGCATCACCGTGATGCAGTTAAGATGCCTAGGGCAGTATTTTTGGTATGGACTTGGACACGCATGTACAGCTTAATCCAGACAATGGGTTTTAATTGTTTGATGCCCTCTTTATCCTGTTGGCGAAGGAGGACTGAGGGCAGGAAGATTATCTGCTCATTAAAGCATTTCACCAGGAATCATGAGACTGGTTCTATTCCTAGAGCTGCTGCCCAGCCTGTGACCTCGAGCAAAGCACATCACCTCTATGTGCTTCTCCACTCCCCTAATGCTGGGTGAGGGGAGGGGATGTCAGGCTTTTCCCAGACGTATGCTCTTTGTGGGGGGTTCCGCTCAAGGGTTATGTGACAGTGCTTTGTGCCTCCTGCATGCAGGCTGTGCTCTCAGTGAATGATGCTTTTGCTTTTAAAGGATGGCCCCAGAAGTTGCAGCAGTGGAAAAGAATGGTGGATACAACCAGCTCTGCGACATCTGGGCAGTCGGCATAACAGCGATTGAACTTGCAGAACTTCAGCCACCCATGTTTGATCTTCACCCGATGAGGTCTGCTGGCTGGGGAACTTGCTCACCTCCAGGACCCTCTTCAGTCTCAGCTGGGACTGTTAAAATATAGTGTAACCATCTCTGTAGCTCAGACCTAGGAACTAATGCTAGGATTCCTTCATCAAGCATTTACTTCTTGTGTGAGCTGTGTCTGTCTTTAAGGCATTAATCTAAAGCTAAAGACTTGAATTTAGAATTGAAATTATAACTGAAATTTTTAGGTATAAAAACAAAAAACCAAAAAAACACCCAAACAAAAAACCAACCCAAACAAACAAAAACCCCTGCTTTGTAGTGTTATCATTAGTCTGATTAAGAACTATCTAGTGATAGTAAATCACTAGAGAAGCTGTAGCCTTATGTTTAATAGGATTATGCATGGTGATAAAAAGATCTTATTTAAAGATAAGTAATTCAGCAGCTTTACTATGTCTGTCTTCTATAATCCAGTTTCACCAGTATGATTTTTACTGTAAAGTACTCATTTAAAGTGTTTGGAAATTGGAATGAAATTATTTTTTTACCATATAACAACATTATTCTTCCTTTACCTTTAGGGCTTTGTTTTTAATGTCAAAAAGTAATTTTCAACCGCCAAAACTAAAGGAAAAAGCAAAATGGTACGTTAAACCCTTTCCTTTGTTTAATATTTTGTAGATAATGTGAAAAAACTATTTGTCATTATTGAAAAAGGGAGGCAGTGAAAAATAGCGTGTGCTAGTTTTAAACTGGGAACCTGAGAAGTGATTTCACTTACAGGAATTTTCACTGAGTGTCCTGAGTTCAGCTACAGCAGTCATTTGGGCTTAAACCACAACACTGAGAAACAGCTAGGTGTTTTTTATAGCTGTCTGAAAGCAAATGAGAGGTTAAGTTCCAGCAATAGACATTTCTGACATGGCAGAAAACCAGCAGTATGGGGCAAGACAGCCATATGTATGTAATTGATCCCTGCCAGTGATCCAGAAAGAAATGAAATCTCCTTTCTTTGGTTCTCTTTGTATGTTCTGGAAGGAAAATTATTTTTATCCTTGTATGCAGGCATTTGCTGCTGTCAGTGGGATAGGTAGTTGTTTAATCCTTTCATGATTTATTTAACCTGTGATGCCTTCCCAGTGCCTGCAGGACATCATACCCTGCTTACTAACATTTTATTCATGAGACTCAAAACAATTCTGGTATGCAGGATTTTTTGCTCATGATGCTGCTGTACAATCTTTTTACCTTGAGGTGTTTGGATGGGCAGATATGTACTACAGGAAGGGAGAAAACCCTTCAAAGAGCATGTTTCCAGGATTGAAACTGCTCAGTTTCGATAACCCCAGCCAGTGCACTTTATTTCTCTAGTGCCACCTTCTCAGATGCTAAGGCTAGAAGAGGAAATGTAACGTGATTTGAAACCAGGCAGACTTGGGCTAGTATGCCCCAGAGAGGCATACTAACAGAAATGCAATTGCAAGAAAAAAAGCTTGAAAAATGTAGGTTCAGTCATAGCATCAAGTCATAATTCAGATCTAAAAAGAAGCGACATGACAAAGTCACCCAGGTTGTTCTGGAAATAGCAATACAGCATTTTAAAGAGTAAGTTGAGTCTCTGCCTAGAACTTGGTATTTTATTTTCCTACCTGTAGCCAAGAACAGTGAAATTTGTAGGTTTGACTAGATTTTTAGGGTTTACTTGGTATATAAGTCACAATTCCTATTTCTGATACCTATTCTGTAATAATCGGAGCTGGAAAAAGTCGAAATAGAAGCATACATGTTTGGTTTGTTTTCTGTACCAAACCCTTTTCCATGCAAGTTTCATTAATCAAATGGTCTTTATGTTGTTTTGTTACGTCGGAAATGTAATTATTCAAACCTGAGATAAGGTACCTGGACGACATTCAAATTTAGTGCACCCTTTTTTTAATCTCTTTAGTAACTGTGTTAAAATCAAAAATATCTCCTTGAGAAATAAGATGCAAACCCTCATTTTTCTTTAAGGTCATCGACATTCCATAATTTTGTCAAGATAGCACTTACAAAAAATCCAAAGAAGAGACCGACAGCAGACAGACTTCTTTCTGTAAGTGTCTAGGAACATTTAGTGACATCAGTAAGAGATCTCTTGCTTCAAAGTGAGCAACAGATCAAAAGGAAAACCAACTGAACAATTTTCTTTCTCTGATCTTACAACATGGGTGGTGAAATACGAAGGAAAGAGATACTAGTCAACTGTAGGAATTAGGAAGATTTTGTTCAGTATCAATATTTTTATACAATTTTTGTTAGGGAAAATTACAGAAATTTGCTTAGTATTCTGTCTTCAGCCTTTCTGCAAGTGGGTGTCTCAGCCTCTTAGATACAGCTACAGAAACATTGACCCTTCTGTCACCCAAACAGAGAATGGATGTATTTAGCAGTTGTTCATGTATCTATTTCTGTCTTCCTAAACTCAAGTGAAATACTCATGTGAAAAATAAAGTGTAATTGGGTCACAATTTAATTTCCAGTATACAAGTGGCCAAAAGTGTGGCATTTCAATTCTAATGGAGAGGTTAGAAAGTTTGGCCATTAAGGAATTGCTAAAGAAATACTGAAGCTCCAAGAAAGCAGACAAAATTCAGTATCATTCTGTATTGGATGTTTATTAATGAAGGTTACATATCAGTTGCATATTATAACTTGTTCTTTCCTGTGGTTCCAGCATAGCTTTGTAGGGCAGCCTGGTCTTTCAAGATCTTTAGCAGTTGAGCTGTTGGACAAAGTTAATAACCCTGACAACCATACACACTACAGTGAAGCTGACGATGATGATTTTGAGGTGAGTGAGAACATCTTCTATTTTTTGTCTTTAGGTAAAATTATGGTTTAAATACCTTGCTTTGCTTTGGGAATGTAAGGCTGCAGCTTGACAGAAGCACAGCCCCAACAGTTTGAGAGCTCCGTTTTTAGAGGTACCGTACAGGAGAAGCAAGGACATACTGCCACAGCACTTGTCATGCTTATGCTGTGGGTGTATAGAAGGATCATGTGCAGGACTAGAACAAAGGTGGTGCATGCTACAGTGTGTGACTGCAACAGCTCTCCTCTTGTTAGTTTGATTATTAATTAAGAACCACCAGAAAGCCATTCAACTTTTCTCATCTTTTCCATTTTTAACTCTTGCAGCCTCATTCTGTTATCCGCCATACAATTCGTTCTACGAACAGGAACATCAGGGCAGAAAGAACGGCATCAGAGATAAACTGTAAGTTCCTGATGGGCTTTACCCATTTTGTGGTGTTGATTTGCTTCTACCAATGAAGGATGTTGGTGTCATTCTTTAGTCATTTACTCTGGAAAGTCTCTTCTGTGGCTGGCACATTTGAGGAACAAAAACATACACATCAATCTTCAATAATATTTTTCTGAAACCAGAATTAAAACTTGCGTATTTTTCTGCTGTTTCATTACATCTCATTGCTGCACTGTAATGTTTATGTGGAAACTTTGCATGACCAGCATAGCCTTTTAGCTCTGTGATCTCTGTCAGACCATGCAGCCTGACTTAAAAGAGCAAAACTACTAATAATGTGCAGACATCAAAAAATGAGAATGAGTTGATAATTAGGAGGGCATCTATCCATGTGGGTACATTGGGTGTTATGATGTGATGAGAAAATACAGGAAAAAATTGCATTTTGTGTTTGTCTGCACATTGTTGTTTGTCTGCACAATGGCTAAGCAGAAAGAGGGTAGGTTTAGATTAGATACTAGGAAAAAATTTTTCCCTGTGAGGCTGGTTAGGTGCTGGCACAGGTTGCTCAGAGAAGCCCTGGAAGTGGTTAAAGCCGGGTTGGATGGGGCTTGGAGCAACCTGCTCTAGTGGAAGTTGTCCCTGTGCGTGGCAAAGAGGGTGGAACTAGGTGATCTTTAAGGTCCCTTATAACCTGGACCATTCTAGGATTGTTTCAAATTCATAAGTGAAATCTTTCCTTGACCCTGATGTAGCACTTGTGGTTGCAATAGCTGTCCTGACCAGAGCGCATGCTAATAGAATGCATTTTTTTTTAATACAAGCTTTTAGTAACAATATACTACTCAGTTGGATATAAGTTGAAATTTTGAGGGTAGAAACGACCCTTCTCCAGGTTTGGGCAAATGTTTTTTTGTAGTGTCAATGCTACCCGCTGCTCTGCATCATGTATATCACACTTTTAAGAAGCTTGCTGTTAAAAAGTCTCACATTCATTAAAAGTAGCATGTGGTTAACATACTTAAGTTTTGGTGTACTTTCATATAATGACTTGATATTTACTTTTGGTCTGTTTCTTTCTTGTGGGTTTCATATTTGCAAATTTAGGCATTTAGACAATAAGGCTGATACTTAAGTGATGGTCATATTTTATAGGCAAATTAAGCATTGTGTGCGTAATATTTAGATGTGTTACAACGTGCATTTTACTTTAGTAAGCATTGAAAGGGCATTAGTATAATTAATGTTGTGTACATTAAATTTGAAAATGCATTGTTTTGTAGTTGATAAGCTGCAGTTTGAGCCCCCTCTACGGAAAGAAACAGAAGCTCGGGATGAAATGGTAAGGGCAAGTTTGGTTTTTTCTTCATTTATTAAAATCATAGTGTCTTTATTGTTTTGTGGCTCTACTCTGAGTAATATGTGTCTGAAATATAAAGTCATGAGAAGACCACTCTAGGTCCCCAGACAATTTTTAAGAAAATTAATTGCCCTCTGTGCTTTGTGCAGAGTCATGCTTAAATGAGAAAAACAATATGTACCAATTGATTATGTGAAGAGGCAGTTCCGCATTTGAGTTCTGATCTTCCTGTCATCAGAGTTTAATTGCTGCTTCTTTCTTGGAAGGCCACCAGCTCACATGCAGCCAGTTTTGCCCCCTGTGAGCTGCTGTTGTTTGTTCCAGGCCTCAGCAGTTTAGTGTAGATCAGCTAATTAACGTTCTTTGGGATTACTGTGTGCCTATGTACACAAGGGCTCCATTTTTCAGTAAGTGGTGTCAACAGCAACAGCTGCCATTAATTTGGATTTGGAGACATTAGTGCTCAGCACTCCAGAAAAATCCCATTCCTGTTTTTCACAGCTGTATTCCAGTTCACCAGGTAGGTGATATGTTGATGGCTGCAGTATGTTCTCTTGATGGAAGTGTCTTGGAGGTGCCCTGAGTGGAAAATCCTTACTGAGTTTTCACCATAAATTTTTGCTTTTGTATTACTTGCTGCCACTTGATACTGGTGTTACACCATTTCCAAGTGCTGCTTTTAAATCTGAGTCTAAGAAGGTGATAGTTTTTCAATAGTTGCTTTATAATCAGATTGTAAAACATTATTTCACTTTGGAATTTTATTTTACTACTTATGGCTCATTCTGCAGAGCTTGGGAATCTCACAGGCCTCTTCATGTGCTGTGGTAGAGTACTTCATTTTGACAGGGGAAAAAATGACAATTTCTTCATCTTCAGGTTGTGGCAGCTGGCACTGACTTTGCTTCACATTGGAATCCTTTTGTTGATGGAAGCAGCAAGTAAGTAGAGAGTTCAAAACCATCTTTTATTTCTGTGACTTTATATGAAAATACACTCCGAAATAAAAATGGAGCTATGATGGAAAAATTAAACCATAAGCCCTAATCCACTTAAATAGTCAGAAAGTCAAAGGAGATTTTACCCAGTATGCAGTCCTCCTTCTGCAGTTGGTTGGTCATTCTCTTGGGGAATGGATTTTAATCTCTTTTAACCACAAAGAGTAGTTTGTTTAAAATTTGTTGTAGCCCTCTCCAGTTCTAGATGGAAAGTGAAGTATAAACGTGTAGCCAGCACGCTGAAATAATACAGCCAAAGTCAATCTTCTGAAGCAAAGCTGGTAACCTTGCAAGGGCTGAGTTCAGAATCCTGTGCTGGCCTTGCACTTCTCTTCTGAGCTGCAGCTGCAGTTGTGACATGCTGTGACAAAGTACATTGCAGCCCTGAAGCTGGGTCCTTGCAGGAAAGGGAAGGAGAAACCAGTTCAGTTTGATGGCACGACTGCTTCTGCTGTGCAGTCTGATCGGTATAATCTATCATACAGTCATACGGTGTTCTGGGGTGAAATCTTTCAGGTAAACATATGCTATAACTGCTTTTCCCTGGGGTAAAGCAGGCCTGAAATAAGGAAGCACAAGTCTGTCCAAGTTAGGACTGAAATTACTAGGTATGTGGCTTTCTTTTGCTGCAAAATACTGGATTCTACCTTTAAAGGCAATCTTTGAATTTGCAGTGAAGTATACAGAAGTTCAGTAATACTGACTGAT
>NW_009935252.1:15914-17538 GCF_000696875.1 Nestor notabilis | reverse complement strand
AAAGAGTATTTTGGCTGAAATAATTGCTGTTTCCCATCTTTATTTGGAACTGAGTAGCAGACAGTGAATTTCTTTGGCTTTTTTGCAGATACAGGCTTGCATAAGTTGTCAGCTGATATTACAGCCCCCTGGAAAACTGTCTGTGTCACAGAGATTGCCAGTGTTTGTGTCTTTTTAAGTTCAACTTGGTTTTCTGTTCTCACTCTCATTGTAGTAAAAGTTTGGAGTAGCTTTCTAGGCCCTTTCTCCCTGTTCAGTAATGACAGCAACTGCTTTCCTTCCTCTCTTGGTTTGTTTGTGTGACCCTGATGAGCTGCAGATTGAAAGCCTGTCTCGTGAGTGCTGGCTTTTGTGCAGACAGCTGGAATCTGTGGGGTCGAGGAACAGGGAGGGAGGGAAGTGCCTCCCAGCAACGTGACTTACTGATCTGTTTCTGTGGTGTTACTAAAATTGCCTATAACAGGCTTTATTAAAAGCAGAATGAATGTGGCTGTAGCAAATGTTGCTAGGGCTATAAATAAGTAGTTAGATACAGATTTAGTATTTGAAAGGAGAAGAGGCATAAAGTTTCTAGATGGTGAATCTGTGCTGCTTACTTGGAAATCACTTCCAGTTTGAAAGCATAAACAGGAAATGCATAGCTCCTCTGTCCCAGCAATTCTGACTAATAGCAGGGATGCACAGAGAGGATGTGTGCTGGGAGGGCCCTTGGTTTTCATGTCCTTTATCAGAATGAATGGCAATCAATATCTTCGACTCTGGAATTACTGGTCTGGAAGGGGGGATACCAGCATGTCTACCTGATGATTGAACTTTTTGGTATTCTTACCCTTATTGTGGCATTTTAAAAATAATTTTTTTATAAAGTTTTTGTATTACAGAGGAGGTTTTGTGGATGGTTGGACTTTTTCTCTTTTAAAATTTTTAATAGTTCCTGTTGGCAACTGTTTGCTGCTTTCCCTTCAGAAGTAACTTGCAGGCAAATTTTACATTAATCCAAGTTTGGCTGGGTTTGTTTTGTGTAACACGCGTTTGTTTTCCTGTTCGTTACCCCTGTGGTCATCCCTCAGCGGGTGATGTGCTGTGTTGCTGAGCATGGAAGGATGTGTGAGTTGGCAGGTGTAGGAGTGTCTGCTCTGCATGCAGGGACTTGGACTGCACCAGGCGGCTGCAGCATGCACCAGCCTGTCCCTGGTTGAACACTGAGACAGCCAGCTTCTGAACTGGCTCTTCCACCTCACCATTCCTAGATGCAGAAGCCCAGACTTCATATCACAACAACATACTAAGGAATTCTTTTTATTGGGTTTAGATTTCTGGTTTCAAACTGTTTTCTTGGGTTTTTGCTTTGGGTTTTGGGTTTTTTTTTTTTAACAGACAGAGCTTGAAAATTGCCATTAATTTTGCAAAATGTTATCAGTTTTTATTTGCTTCAGGATTACATTGTAGTGCTGCTTTGATCCTCTAGTCACAATTTCGTTTTTGCCCATGGGGTTACTTTGAAACAAGAATTCCCACTGTAATGGGAAACACTAAAGGAGGAAACTTCCCATTGCAAAAGCTTTTCTCCAGTTGTCTCCCAGCAACTTCCTCTGTTCTCGTATTTTTTCTTTTCTCCACCCCC
>NW_009935252.1:0-15883 GCF_000696875.1 Nestor notabilis | reverse complement strand
CCCCCCTTTCTCTCATATTGTCCTGTTATTAGGCATTTCAATAATATTTAAAATACCAGGTAGGGAAGTGAAAGATTACTTGATGGTATCTGGTATGGAAGAGAGCTTCTATGATAATTGGGGGGGGAGGGGAAGGAAAGGAAGATACTAAATGAAAAAGGGCTTAATGCAGTGAATAAGAGAGAAATACATTGTTTTGAAAAGGGATGGGAGATGCTTGTTATGAAACTAAATGACATCACCGATCAGTTTAGTTGCATGTGTCACCCTTAGGGCAGAGCTCTTAATTTTATAAACGTTTTATCTAGGGTACTGCTTACAAAATTTGGCGATGGGAGTGAAGATGTTGAAGAGTGAGTGAACCTCCTTCATGTACAGTTGTGTTTACTCCGTGTGGCTCTCGCTAAAGCAGGCAGTGTTCTGGCAAAATCTCTCTTTAAAATGCTGCAGGCAGCTTTGCCACTCATAAATAAGTGAGGGCTGGTTGCACTCCAAGGTCTAATGCACGCTTGATTCTGATCGTCATCAGAATGTCTGCAAAGCAATGCTTTCTTCCCTTGCTCTCCTTCCTGAGATTATCTCAGCGTGCATATGGAAGTGCCTAATGCTTTAAAGCAGATTTTATATTGATTAATCCATCAATCACTGGCAAAATCCAGTAGTGACTGCACCAAACTAGTCCTAAACATATCTTTATTTGCTAATTTGAAATACCCTTCACCACAGAACGCTCTGTAACATTGGCACTTATGAAAGAACATGAGGTTATTAAAAAACAAGCACTTCTAACTATATTAACGTGCTTCTTCCCCCCACTCCTAGACTTCTAGTTTAACCCTGTTCATGCAAAGCTGTGATCCACCTATTCTATGCATCTAGCTTGTCTTGTTTAGAGTCTGTGTTCTCAGGTAGTTCTGTTTCTGTTGTTGGTTTAACTAAGACAACTACCAAACCTTCTCATTGCAGATCAACACTAAAACGAGCAGGGCCACCTCCGCTACCTCCTAAGGTAAGAGATGGTGGGGTTTAGGAATTTCAGGCAGCAAATTCCACTTGTGCAGCCTCTGCAGTGCTTCTATCTGATGCTCTCAGTATATACATTCTGTTGGATACCATTTGCTAGCAAACTTCGTGCTTCGTGCAGCTTCATATTTTATGCTGATTTGCAGTCTATATAGTCTTGACCTCTGGGCACTCCTGGCACTGTACACTACCTTAGACAAAGTGACTTGTATGTATCTTCCCTCTAAAGAGAGCATGCTGCATGGGATTTCCTCTTGTTCAGCATTCTGCCTGCTGCTGTGATTTTCCATCAGTGAAGGATGGGAACCTCTTAGATTATTCTGCCGTTAAAAGGCTCTTTTCAGAGTCTGACTTTTTTTATTTTTTTTTAATGGAGAAGCAGTCTGACTTGAATTAAACTTGTCTGAAGTTTATGCTTCCAGGTGCCATTTCCCAGGTAACCTTCATCTCTGGTTTGTTGCAGCCGAGAATAAACAGTTATCCTGAGGAGAACCTCCCAGATGATGACAAATGTCAGACAATAAAACGCTTCCCAGACTCACAGAACAGAGCCCCACCAGCTCACAGGAGACAGAGTATCCCTGTTTGTGGGCCTCAGACTGATTCTTCCCCCATTGGTATGACCAGCAGCATCAGTAGCCCTGGATTACTCACAGCTAGATACAGCGACTTAGGTAAATGCATTACATTTCCCAAAGGTAACTTGCATCCTGTAAAAGCAAATCAGTTCTAGAGTCAGCTATTTTCAGCAGATATTTTTTTTAATACAAGCTGATCATGAGGTGCAGCTTTTCTTTTTACTTGTGCCAGTACCTGAGATGCATATATGGACGTTTCAGAGTTCACTTCTTCACTCCTGTTAGATAAAGGGGAGAAAAGCAAATAGAGCAACAAAAATAATTTCTATTTCACTGTGTCAAGTAAGCTACAAAATGTGTCTGGGCTTCTTTTCAGGAAATGGGGGTGGCATGCTGAAACTCATTGAAGAAAATGCAGAAGGGTCTGGACAAATCCCTCAACTGCCCCGTAAAAAAGAGAAAAGAGATTTTCCTGTAAGTTTTGTGACTCTCAGACTGATTTCACTGTCATGTTAGCTAGCTAGTTTTATATCAGTGTGGGGCAGGTATTTTATGATCTTTCTTTCTTCCCACAGAAGCCAGCAATCAATGGTTTACCACCGACACCGAAGGTGCTGGTAAGAAATCTCATTTGCAGTAGGAGTTACTGGAAGCCTGCTCTCATGGCATCTCTCTAGTGTCAGAAGCTTTATGCTAGAATAAGCCACCAGCTCATTTGGCATGATTTTCTGCAACTCACAGCCAGTTACTTTTTGTGTACTGAACCCATGATACTTGTTTCCTTTTCTTAAAACTTCCTTTCACCATTAAGTGTGGATGTGAAGGGTTAGAGACTTCACTGGTTGTGTGAGTTGTGATCTCCAGTAGCAGTCCCTGCTTAGTAAAGAGAAAGGGAGAGAGGTGGTAGTGGTGTGAGACAGTGTTACTACTTGTGCTTGTTTTCCCTTCATCTGCTATTTATATAACCACTCAATATTAATATATAGGATCATCTAGGTTGGAAAAGACTCTTAAGACTATCAAGTCCAACTGTTAGCCTAATACTGCCAAGCCCGCAACTAAACCATGTCCCTAAGCACCACATCTTCACATCTTTTAAATACCTCCAGGATATATTGTTCTCACCCAGTAGGTGCTTAATTTTTTTCATATTATTTTGATCCCTCTTTGCATTTCTTAGTGTGTATGAAGCTTATGAAAAGGTTTGGAAGGCTCAATTGCAGCCTTTTGGGGGATGATAAAAATGTTTTGCATCAAACCATATTAGAGTAAGCTTGAGTCTGGATAAAGAGAGCCGCAGTGCATACAGGTGTGTACTAAGTGGCCAAGTGCCAGCAGATAAACACTTTAATCCTGTAAACTGTTTCAGGTTTCAGTTTTCATGTCTTTCAGATGGGAGCATGTTTTTCCAAAGTCTTTGATGGTTGTCCTTTGAAGATTAATTGTGCAACATCATGGATACATCCAGATACTAAAGGTAAAGTTATTTTAAGTTTGTATTTTAAACCTGCCTGTTGCCAAAGTAGTAATGAATTTGTGAAATAATACATTTCTCTTAAATTTTTAGATCAGTACATTATCTTTGGCACAGAAGAAGGTATCTATACCTTGAATTTGAATGAACTTCACGAAGCAACAATGGAACAGGTGATTTTTGGTGTACTGAACACAGATACAGGGATATTAAGAAGCAAGAAAGCTTGGTATTAGGTGGGGTAGATGGGATGTGAGGCTTTTTGGCATAAACTGATTCACATCAAAGCCAGCAACAGTGCTCAGAAAATTAATAGTTCCCCTACCTACCTGATTATTTCTTTTGTTGTTGCTGCTTATGTAACACTGCTTTCAAAGGACTTCTCTCCTAAAACACGTTTCTTCTCCTTGGAGACAACTGATTACGTGTCCTTTCTCTCTCAATTTTATTTCCACTAGATGGCATATTGCTGCTCCACTGGATGCTTCCAAAGCCCTCAACCATTTCATTTAGCTGGCATTATCATCACCAATAAATACGCATTTGCTTCTGTTTTCTTGGGCTCTCTAAGCCTTTCCAAAGGCACTTCATGCAATCATGGTACTGTCACATTGCTCTTTTAGAGTCAGGAGTAACAGTTTTCTTGGAAATGCTGGCAAATGCTGATAATGAGTTTTACTCCTGTAGGTTTGTAAAGCAGTTCACAAAGGCATTTCAAGCATCTAAAGAGGAATAAATTCAGTCAAGACATGGCACAGGTCAGAAAGCAGAGGTGGCAGGGTGTGTGCATCTGAGTAATAGTGAGAGAAAGACGATTTCACAGAAAGGGCACTGCACAGAGATCTGTGCTTCAGAAAGTCCTCTGTTTCTGGGAGGGCTGTGCAAGAGGACAAAACTCGAGATGGGAAGTGGTTCAACAGGATTATGGAGGGGTTAGTTTGGCACAGACAAAAACAAGAGACGATTATAAAGGGCTTGATGATGAAAAATAGGAATTTGAATTCAATGTAGTTAGAAGATCCTCTTAAAAAAGGTTGCGAAAAGCTGAGGGCACACCTGAATGCAGTAGGATAGTGTTGAATAATGAAGTTGTTTACCTTTTTGTGGCCTTAGCAGACATGGGGTACAACTGTCTAAAAAATGTGGTGGCAGCTGTTGGAGACCCCCTGGCCTTCTTACTTCAATTTTCTCTTTTCTCCATGAGCCAAAGCAATCTCTTTCCTTGTACATTTTCCTAAATACTTCATGTAAGAGTCCTTGTCTGGACTCTTACACATGCTTTTTTATATCCTATTGACAGGTTAGATATGTTAGTGGTAGGTAGAGAAAACATTCCATGCACCCCAAAATGCAAGTATCCTTTTCTGTGAGAGCATTCTCAGTTGGCAGAGGTCAGATGCGATCCACTTCAAACTCCAGAGGCTTTACCACAGTGCTTCTGCCATGTCACTTGTTTCCTTATTTGCTTTTATTAATCTTAGTATTTCTCCCTACCAAATGCACATTTTCAACTGTTTCTTCAACTCCTAATTCTGGTTGCATCTTCCAAAGTGCTTTCTGTCTCTCCAAGGTTAGTATCTCCCATTTTCAGAAGGATACCTGTATTTGATTGTTAGTGAAAATACTGAATGGAACCAGACCCAGAGAAGACACTATATATCTACAGGCTGTTTTTTCCTTCTATTAATTAGCAAATTGTTCACAGACACTCCATTTCTATGGCCAACCAGTTGTATGTTTTCTTTCTCCCATTTCCTCTACCCCTATTTTCTTATTCTGCCCATGGAAGTGGCACACAGGACGAGGTCCTTCACGTATATTTCACATCTTACTGTTTCATTGCCCGCAGCAGGACAGTTATTCTGTTAAAGAAGGAAATTCAGATGTTCAAATACACGTGTTCTGCACAAGTCTGCACTAGCTGCTTTTATTATTCCTTAGTAATTAAAAAGTATGTGGCTTGTTCCTGTGCTACTCTGGCTATTTAGTCAGTCAGACTATTTTGCAATTCCCACCATCCTTTTTATTTGGCATAGGTATGGTGTTTGTCCTTGAGGTCCTTGTTTGTCCTCCAGCAATTCTTGAAGATAATTATTACTGAGACCTTGGGGTCTGAGCCAGTTCTTAAGTACTGTAAAGTAAACTTTACTGGGACCTGCTGACATACCTAGTTGAAATAGTGTGTAATGTGTTTTTTTTCTGCTCCTAGCACAAGATGCTATTAACCGTGCTATTAACTCTGTAAATCTTGTAGCCTTTTTTCCTGTCTCTTTTGACTTTTGTGGGATTTAAATAGGTTCCTGTAATACTATCTTTCTCTTTCTCTGGCTGTCATTTCTAAGCAAGCTGTATCTTTTTAGATATGGTATTCCAGTCTTGGCAGTTGTCCCAATTTGGCTCTGCACTACTAATTTAAAAATGAGGAAAAATAGAATTTTGCAAGTTTCAGGGGTAGAAGAGGGAAGGTATGAAAATATTTCAGAGAAAAGGGCTAAGCAAGGATCCAAAAGAATGAATTACAGGGGAAACTGTAGTTGCAGCTGGGACTTTCTCCAGTGTTGATCCCTGCAGGAATAGTGGCAGAAGTGGAGCAGGCAGAGAAAACCATGCTTGGAAATTCCTGTATGTTTCTATTAATGGAAATATTTTCTTTCTTCAGTTATTTCCCCGAAAATGCACATGGCTGTATGTTATCAATAACACCTTAATGTCCTTGTCAGGTATGTATAAATAAAGGGGAAATCAGTAAGATTATAAATAAAGAGAAACATTTCAAGTTGTAATTCAGTACAATGTATTTTGATCATTCTGAAGTAGGAAACGTGGGCTTTTGTTGTTCTTGAAGTTTTGCTTCAAGAGTGTTTTAATATGAAAGACTTCCAGAAATAAAACTGACATTTACAAGTAGTAGAGCCAGTTGTCTGCAATGTCCCACCAAAATATTTTTTTTATTTTATTTATTTTTAGTTTGGAAGAGCTCAGCAGGTGGCATTTGTCAAACAAGTTGCCCCTGTCAGGGCTGCAATTTGACTGAAAGTGGCTAGAAAGTCTAAAGTGTCCTCCTCTCGTCCCTGAGCTAAGAGAGTCAGAATAAGGATGCCTTTCATGTGTCACAACAAAATTAGGAGAGGATTACCAGAGGTGCATTACTGAAATGTAGCTACAGTGTTTGCTCACTCTCAGTGTACTGTAGCCTGGTAGCATTTTTGGTATGAACCAGATTCAAAATATAAATCCACCCTAAAACAAAAACAGTTTCAATTTGAAGGAGATGAGGTGGCTGTGAAATACTAATCCAGCAGATTGATGCTTGAAAAAAAAAAAGTTGGATTGTTTTTCATCAGTTGTCCTGGAATAGGATATTCTAGATAGGAAACAGAGTCACTGTGTCATGGAGACTAATTGTAGCACTGTGCCTTTTAACATGCAAAGTTTGTATAACGCCACTTCTGTGGGTTTATAGAAAAATGTTCTGATACAGTTAATTGTTGTATAATTACAGCTTTCTAAAAATGTTTACATAAAACTAACTTTCAGAGCTGCTTTAGTGTTATTGAAATGAACTGAGTTGAATGCCATGGCTTCTCTATATGCATTATTATTGTTTTGTTTTCTTTTTCTTCATAACTGGACTTGAAATACCTGACACACGTGGTCCGTTTTTCTAGAAGGTAATTTTCTATATCTGCATTTTTTTAACTGTGCAGTTCTCTGCTGGAGGCATGGGTGTGATGTCAGTTGTGCTTTTTTTCTCTTACAGGGAAAACATTCCAGCTGTACTCCCATAATTTAATAGCTTTGTTTGAACAAGCCAAAAAAACAGGATTAGCGGCTCATATTCAAACCCATAGGTTTCCTGACAAAATATTACCAAGGTACAAATCTTTCACTTACAGACAATTATTAACAAGTGAAAATTACCATTATACTGTTTGTGCTGTTGAATTGGTAGTGTGAAGGGCCTTTGACACGTCTTGTTGATGTGTGTTTTCATAATTGTTATTCCAGGAAGTTTGCCTTAACGACGAAGATCCCTGATACAAAAGGATGCCACAAATGCTGTATAGGTGAGCCAGCGTTCTGTTGTGCAATTTTTTTCCTGGCCTTTGTATTGAGAATGGCATGTCTTACACTCGTTTCTAACTTACAGTTAGTTCACTCTTCAGAAAAGAGTTTAACTGCATCATTGCTTAATGCTGTGCCTAAGTGGTGCTTAGCTTTCCTTTTAAGTCTTTATGCTTCTGAGTGGAAAAGCATTTTTATTATCAACTCTTAACCTAGAAATGTTGCAGTCTAGAGTGAGGTCCAAAGGGAAGCTCTGGAGAATGCCAGCAGCAGGCAGCTGGTGGGTGTTGCACACTCTCTTTGAAAGCTGCAGTGTTTGGGATCACTGGCTTTGGGACCAATGGCTTCAAGCTGCCTCCAGAGCCAACTAGTTACTGCAAAATGCAGCCTGTCTGCAACTATAAAGCTTGTTATAGAATTCCAGACTTGCTGCACATACATAAATATCCTTTCTGCTTTGTCAGTTTGGCTCAGAGTTTGACCTACATCCAGCTTTTAGCAAAGCTCACTTGAAAAGAATATTTTCCACAAAGGAAGGGCTGGACATGAATAAAAATTATGTCAACCTAGGGAGGAATGAAGCCATTGCTCCAGATCTAAGTGCATACTAGAGTTAAAAGCATTAAAGCTTGTGAAGTTGCAGATTTGTCTTTGGCTTCACTGACTTTCTGAAGGCTTGGGCTTTCTACAGAATGCATGTCCTTCTGAAAACTGGCCCTAGTGTAGTATGAAACTGTACCTTTGCACTTGTAAAAATGCTTAAGCAGAGTATAAAATACCTAGTTGCAAACTTGGATATCCTGTTTAGCTCATATGAAGTGTCTACAGTAGGTATATTTACAAATGATTCCTGAAGTCAGGCTGGTCTTGTATGCAACTGAGCTTTAAAAAACAAACCCCAAACCCTTTATCGTATTATTGCATGAACTGGCAAAACTCAAAGACATTGTGGGCCATCTCCACAGCTTGGGAATGTTTTTTATTTAAACTCCAACTTGACCCAGACCTTTTGCTCCCCCGCTCTCACAGCCCCAGGAAGAAGGCGTTACAGCTCTTCTGGCCACTCAGAATGCGGCCTCTTCACTGGGACTCAAAGAATCCTAGTGGTCATTAATTATAATTGAATTTATCTGGGAAGTAGCACAATATTAATCACTGTGGATATTGGAATGGCAAGCCAGAAAGCAATTAGTGTGAAACTGATGGTGTTTCTTAAATTATTTGCAAAGATAGCTGTAGGGTTTTTTCCAAGTGTGCATTGAACTTCCAGGTCTTAAAAAGGGTTGTTTTCTGGATTTTGTTTCTTTTGGGTTTTTTTATATAGTACGAAATCCATACACAGGACATAAGTACCTTTGTGGTGCATTGCAGTCTGGAATTGTTCTACTACAGTGGTATGAGCCAATGCAGAAATTCATGTTAATAAAGGTAAGCATTTAATTTTCATTTAGTACGTTAATCATAATACAGTTGTTGAAATAACCTTTCCAGAATACATAATGAAAAGTACATCCCAGTCTAGTCCCATGTCTGGGTTCTAAGCACTTGAAAATCTGGCTTGACATACTTTGACTAAGAAAAATCTTGTGACTGAAGTCAGTCAAGTGTTGGATCAAGCCCAGTACTAGCAATAACAGACCAGCATGTACCTCTATGCAGTGTAATGTTGCTCACAGCTCATGCTGTCTCAAAAAAAGCACTCTTGGTAGCAGTGAGAAAAATCTTCTATATCTTTTGTACTTTATGCATGTTATTTTAGGCTTCTTATTTCCAAGGTGAAAGGAAACTTTACAAATGCCTTATTATGTTTTTTTCCAGCACTTTGACTTCCCTTTGCCAAGCCCTTTGAATGTGTTTGAAATGCTAGTGATACCAGAGCAGGAGTACCCTATGGTCTGTGTAGCTATCAGCAAGGGTACTGAACCAAACCAGGTTGTTCAGTTTGAGACAATCAACTTGAATTCTGCTTCTTCATGGTTTACAGAAATTGGTGCAGGTAAGACTGTCAGTCCATCTTGCAACCATTTTACTGTCTAGTAACTGTTGGATATCCCTTCCTCAGCAGTCATTTGGAAACTCCTTAGGCTAGACGGCAGAATGATGCAGCTTCTCTACCTAAACCATACTGAAGCTGATGCCAGGTTCTTCTTGTGATGACCTGCCAACTTCAGTATAAACTGTCTTTCTTAAAAGATTCCAGTTTCAGACACATCTTTTAAAAATCTTCTTAGACAGTAATGCAGACCCTGCTGATTGGGTTCTCATTTGTGCTTGCATACTTTTTCCTGGGATCAGCCATAGTCTTCTTTCCCCTTCTTTCCTGTGTACAAATTCACATAAATGCATTCTTGTCTGTCCTCCAGCTCTTGGGGGAGGTTTGTCATCCTCAGCTGGCTATTAATAAATAGAAGATTCTGTTTTATCTTCAAAAGCTACTTGATATCTTGCAGATGCTTTTTTTTCTGCTGGCTTTGTTGCATATACTCTTTTACATTTAAATCCTGCATTTTAACAGCTGTACCAAGAACTGCATTAATAAAACCTAGAAAAACTATTAAATCCAGTTTAATATTAGCCCATAATCTTCCCAGATGGGGATTTATGAGAAAAGAGCATTTTTTTAGGAGCAAGGAGTCCCTTGATGATTTCTGCTGTTCTTTATGGTGCCTCTTCATGAAGGAAGCTGACATGCTGTGCTGAACTGTAACACAATGTATTTTATGCCAATAAACAGTAGTGCTTTCATATTAAATGGCTGCTTTGAACTGATGGGTTTGTCCTTAGGCCCTGTACTTCTCCCAACAATTTTTGGGATCATATAGCCTTCAAAAAATTGAGAGTAACAAAAAGTGTAGATTGCAGAAGACTTGTAGCATACTCAAAAGGCTGTAGCAGTTGGTGAGAGGTTGAGGGGAGGCTGAGATCAGTCTTATGATGTGATATAAAATAATCTGTTTCCTTTTTCACAAGGCAATCAGCAGTTAGATGCCATTCATGTAACACAGCTGGAAAGAGACACTGTCTTAGTCTGCCTGGACAGTAAGTAACACACCTCTGTTGGGCAACTTACTATACCTTATGCAAAACTTCTTTTGCCACAGTTGTTGATTTTAACTCTACCACGAGTTAATTTTTCTCCCTTCATTACTAATTTGTGTTGTAATATTTCAGAATAAGTAGGGGTTCCTTTTGACTCTTGTGATTCCACTTTCCCTCTTCGTGTGTGTATCATTCTTGTTTCTTTTCAAATTGAAATGTAGAATTACAGATCAGAATTCAAATATATGCCAATCAGAAATATTCAGAATTTACCTGGGGAAAGGGGCATTTGCCTGTCGCATGTGCTAGCAGGACAAATAGCCAATACTCCATCATACACTGTAGTAACAACCACAGCTCTCATGCATCAGATGTTAATACCTCAATGGGAACTCTGCAATGATTTAGTCTGCCTAAGTTTCCAACCTTTATGTTGGATTCATATTTCTGCACTGTTTGTTGTTTGCAGGAAGGCTGTCAGTAGAGTCTAAAAACATACAAAGTGTATAAGAAGGTTTTCTATATTTATTTTGAGAGAAGAATGCTCTTGGATTCATTTTAAGCAGATATTGCAGGGTTTAGGTTTGGGCCTTTCTTAGTCCCTGAAAGTTTAAATTAGTACTTTTTTATTTAAAGCTGTCAGTACTACTTCTCAGCTGTGGGTTTCAATACTTGTTTTTCTTGTTTTCTTGAGAATTTGTGAAAATTGTGAATTTACAAGGGAAATTGAAGTCAAGCAAGAAACTGGCCTCTGAGCTGAGCTTTGATTTCTGCATTGAGTCAGTGGGTAAGTGACTTGCTTCTCTGTTGTCTCTCAAGGACTTAAGAACTTAAGAGGGATGAGTGCTGAAGAGTTTTTAATAATCTAGATGTGTCAGGATATTGTGAGCTGTCTGTTTGTCTCCACTGACATGATGCAGTTGCCAGATAGTGTGTCCAATCTGCATGTGTTTCCATCTGTTGTCGTTTCTGTTTTCAACTAAATCATGGTACTTCTTACTTGTGAAAAAAAGACTGACTAGTTTCTGGTCATTTCTATAGTACTGAGAAAAACCTTTGGGGAGGAAAAATGTTTTAGTAATACCTTAATTTGTGTTAGTCTTCTAAAAGCTAAGATTTTATTTAAAGTGGTAGCATATCCAATTTTTTAATAGTCAGGATAATAGTATTTGAATCTAACTTTTGAAGGACAGGCTGCTGGCCTCTAGTAGTGTAAAGACAGCAGCCTTGTTTCTAAAACTTGAATTGTAATTGTTAAGTATTTCTGCTGTAATAAACTCTCGAAAGTATCTCATTAACATAAGCTTAATAATTTGTATCTCAGAAATGGCACTTCTTTCTGGAATCAAAATCAGTAAAGACAGAACTTGCTTTTGTTAGCAGTTCTGTACAACTTGCATTTCTGGGTTCTTCGGGCACCTTTCCTTCAAAAGAAGATTCTTGACAATAGGTATTCTGTATTTTAACAGCAGTTGGTAAAACAGCACACATTCCTTTATACAGCATCTCTGTTTAGGTATGTCAGATCCATCCTGAAGAAAGATATTTTTAATCAAACCTATGATTCTTCCCTAATTTCTGATGCGTTCTAATTAACTGCTGTATTTGTTTCATACAATATCTGCTGCTGACACATGCATAACATGACTTGACCATGCCGCCTTCTTGAACTCTGAAGGAATTCATAGACAGAAGCATTTATCCCAAATTGTTTCTCTTAGCAGCTGACATTGAATAATGTGAGCAATTCTTTACACAGCAAGTGGTCTTTTGGGAATTCAGGGTATTAAACAACTTGTCGTGCTCTGATTGCAGGGTGGAGTTGGGAGTAGCAGGCACAGATTAGTCTAAGGGTGTTGTAACAAACATTGCTCTTCAGATTCTGCTGAATGCCTTTGTTATGTGCATTTAGGACATGGCTAAGACTGAGCAGATACAAAGTGTCATTCAAAGGAGTAGTAAAGGGAAACAAGCAGGATTTAGGAAAATAAAACACAGTGTAAAATGGTTCTGTAATGCTGCTTAAAGAACATCAGGCTCCTCATCCATTATTTTCAGCAGTCTGGTAATTAAATCATTCAGAGCTAGTAGCTCCCTGTGTTCTCTCTTTGGCCCTGAATGGAAGACTCCTCCCAGTTTTTATACTCATATCTATTTTGAAGTAAATATAATAATTCCAATGATATGTAATTTCCAGCAACCCACAGTGTTTTGGTTGGCAGCATGATTGTACACTTCCTGGTGTTCTCTCAAGAATCATTAGGAAAACAAAGATCCAGAGAACAGAAGTGAAAGGGAGAAAAGGAAAAACCAGAGATGCTTATCTTGTCCTGGCAAACAGGGAATGTCTGAGAAGTATGTTTTGAATTGTGCTTTAAAAAGCAGTGTGTCTCAGATCCAAACAGTCATTTCAATCCGGCTTTCCTACAGTGAACAGGTTGTCTAAGGAAGTGGTAAACGCTTCATCCCTGGCAGTGTTCAAGGCCAGGTTGGACAGAGCCTTGGGTAACATGGTCTAGTGTGAGGTGGCCTTGCCCATGGCAGGGGGGCTGGAACTAGATGATCTTAAGGTCTTTTCCAACCCAAACCATTCTATGATTTTTGGAGTTTGGCTCTTCTACGAGGAGTCTGAGTTTCACCACGTACTTTCTCCATATGCTTCCAGTTACCACTGTTGGTGAGAAACCCAGGTTTCTCTGGTTCAGATAAGCCATGCTTGGGTCTCATCTTGTGTTTCTCCTTTGCAGTGTGCCTTCAAGACAGTGTGTTGGCCTTCTGGAAACATGGCATGCAGGGCAAAAGCTTTAAGTCAGATGAAGTAAGTAAGCTCCTAGTCTCTCCAGGTTTAATTTCTTCCTGTTCCTGATTTAGCACTTGATGCTTTGGCAACTCTAGCTGCTTCCTTAGTGATAATGCGTGTGCTCCATCTTGTCATTGCTTCAGCTTGCTAGTTGCTTCCTCTGACTTTGCCTGCATACGTTGCTTTTCGTAAACCACACACAGAGGCTTTAGCCATCTCTGTTTCCAGGAATATCAGGCAGAGACTCAGACCAGTAAATTTCATTTTGCCACTGAAATGGACCTAAATGTCTCAATTTTTTTACAGGTTACCCAAGAGATATCTGATGAAACCAGGGTTTTCCGCTTACTGGGATCAGACAGGTAATCACCTTGAAATAACATAAACCTTTTATCTGAAGCAGCTTTCTAGCTTCCAGCTGGAACTGGCTTCCAGCTCACCACAGACCTGTCTGTAGGCAGTCCTGGGGGAGGCAGTAATACTGCTTCTGCCTGCAATAGCCAAAAATTTAATTGGTGATTGTGTCTGCGTCCAGAACAATTACTCTGTGACCTCCGCTTTCCACTGCAGAGACAGAAGTGTGAACACAGACACGAGCCTATAGAGATACAGTGTGAGGAGGTAAGTGACAGGGAGAGACGAGAGCCAGCTTTGGCTTGCGGTGAGCAGTGTTAGCAGTGCACTTCTGGAAAAGCCTCCTTCTGGCTTAGGTTTTCCTGGTGAATTGGTGAATTGTCTTGGCAGTTAGTTACTTTAAAATAATCTTCACTGCTCTGGACCTTAAGTTCTGGAAATAGCAGAGCAAACTAGATCACATACAGGCTCTAATGTGGCCAAAATGCACTCCATTACCCATAACATCCAGATGATTCCTTTCAGCTACAGAAGCTGGGAAGAGGTTCAGCTACCTCCAGGCTTTTTACTTGTGGTTTCTCAGATAGCCAGAGTCCTAAATGTAGAAGTAGATAGTTATGAGTCAAGAAATCAGTTCTAATCCCTGATCTTCTGCTCCCTCATTTGGCCTTTGGGAATCCTGGCTCTGACTCGCTTTCTATAACTAACCCATAATTTTGTGTGCTTAATGTTTTTGGATCCCCAGGTTGAGGTCCTTCTGCTGCATGCAGTTTTGCAGAGAAGCCCTTTTCTTCTACGCTGGTATCACTGAATGGCCAAACCCTTTGTTCAGTACTTTTCCATCTCTGTACAAATGGAGCAGGAGTTTTCACTGCCATTCAGGTGAACCAGATGTGGTAGCACCTTTTTGGCTTGGATCACTTTAGAACTACCCAGTTGCCAAAGTGAAGATCAGGGACAGAAGCTGTTGAGAGAGAATTACTTGAAAATTGTTTGAGGTCAGGTTCTCTAGAGGAGCCTACAGGAACACAATCCATCAGGACAAAGGCTGTGATGGGGTTAAGTGTTCCTGTGAATCCATCAGCTGATAAATATTTAGAAGAGAGGAAAACTGTTTAGGGTAGTGGCTGATTCTTATCACAAGGTCTAGGATATTCAGGCTGCAGATGATAGGAGGGTTGTGTCTCCTCACAACACTCGATTTGAGAGGACTTCCCCACAGAAGCAGAGGACATAACTTACCTCGAGGCAGATGTCACTTTGGAAGAAGTTTGTAACACATTGTGTGTACCTGTGCTTGAGAGGGGCAGATTCTGGTTCAAGAAGCTGCTTCTAGTCCTCCGTTCCTTGTTTATTCCGCTTTACTGTTTTTATCAGAAGTGATGCTGGAAAATGGGGTAACTGATTTAAAAAATAAAATACCCACAGTAGTTAGGTGAATGTATATCCCTCTGATCTGAAGAAACCTGTGAGCAATAAGTTTATTCCTCCTCAGTAGGAACACCATGTGCTTTGTGTTTTGCTATTAACTGTTTTGGATTCTGTTTGTGTTTGATTGCAGAGTGGTAGTGTTAGAAAGCAGGCCAACAGAAAATCCGACTGCACACAGCAATCTCTACATCTTGGCTGGACATGAAAATAGTTACTAAGCAACGGTAACCTAGCACAAACAACAGTGAATTTGCCACATGGGGAATGAAGAAGCATTAGGAAACTCAACACAAGCAGGACTGTGACTTTCTTTTCTTGACACTTAAATGATGTTGGTTTAGGGTGGAAATCAATACATTTTTGCAGCTGGGAACAGCTGGTTCTGTCTTTTGCCACTGTGTGGTTGGTTATATCGAGTTTGCTTAATAAAAGCTATGAGATAAATAGCCCTTTACTCATTAGTTATAGGGAAACAGAGCCTTTAAAAAATGTTATGCAGTAAAGGTGCCATAAACTGTTAAATATTTTACTTCCCTTGGATTTTCCTTATGTTCTGTAGATATAGATACAGTGCTGGCTGTTTCCCTGTTTTATACTGAGTCTTATTCTTAATAAAACAGATTTGTGTAGGAAGTGAAAGTATCTGCAAAGCTTTTTGGTTTTAAATCTGCCATTCAGTATGGCTTTGTATAATAGTCTATTTAATCCTTATTTATTAATCTGCTGCTAGAATGGTGTAATGTATCTAACTCTTAGCAAAGGAAGGTTGCAGAGCAGCTTACAATTATTATAGGTTTTTTTTTTACAATTGTATAAAGATTTGATTTTTCTTTTTTCTTGTAGGGATGTAGTGCATTATTGAGGGGTATGTTACAATGTCGGTTGATCTTGTAAAAATGCAGTTTTGTACAACAAAGTATTTTGTATTGATTTTCTGCCTGCAGAATTGCCATAAAAGGGATTTTCTTATTTACTAGATGTAGGGTGTGTGTACACAAAATAGAATATTGATATCAGACATGTTGCTACTGGGTGGGTGTGTTCAGGATACATGTGTGTGTGTGCATGTGTGCATGTGTGTTAAGTTGACCGGCAGTGTGTATTTTTTTTATATATATA